>NC_046160.1:85817481-86117481 GCF_011064425.1 Rattus rattus
TTACCCTCATCTTTACTTTCTTTCATTTCTCACCCCTTGATTTATCTCATTCAAATGTGCTTGGTGCTAGAAATAAATATGGGTCTGATTTTTCTTTCACCTGTGCTTATAACGAAGTCCTTCCATCAAAAGGTGTCTCAATCTCCACCTCCTTTCCCCAAAATATTCTAGAACGTGTCTAGTCACAAATACAGTCATATCTACGTGCAACCATCACCGTGTAAATATTTCCACAGCGGAAAAAATATCTACATATCAGAGAAAGCCGCTCCCTGTCAGGCAAATGCTCAGGTATTATTCTGCACTGACGTTCCCAGCTCAAATGCACTCTTACCATGCATCCGTCTCCTCTTACAGCAGTTAATTCCCCAGCATTTCACAATATAGCTCTCTTCTCATCAGTTGGGCAGCTGCGTGCCACACCCTGCCATTAATTTTTACGAGTCGTAGAAGTTAGTTTTCCATTCAGTCTTCCACGTGGCTTTCCAATGCCGACTGTTTTTCTCATGCTGGTTAGTTTATTTTCCCACTTCGTAGAAACAGGTCAAAACTCATTCAAGGGGAAAAATCATTGAAGGTTATAATTTCAGTTTTAGTCACACACACAAATGAAAAGTTAAGGTTCCAAAGGCGCACAGTCCTTTTTTTTTTTTTTTTCCTGGAGATTTACTTCCCAAATCAAAGCCAGAATTCAGATCGTGAGGGTTTCAGCTCATCTCTAACGAAGGAGGTTTTTCCATGATGAAGCTGAAACCGAGCCAGAAAGCATCTTATGGTTTGAGTAGAAAGAAACTTACGGTGGCACGCATCGTCTGGCGCCGAGCATGTGCTCTTGCTGTGAGAGAGGAGAGAAGGCTGCTGCCAGGGTTGTAGCCAGCCACAGATTCCGGCTGTCTGAAGACGATGCAGAACATATTCAGAACTGTCTGTCCACATCCTTATGGCCCTTGCCACAACTAACTGGCGAACTAACACACATCCACATCTGATCTTTAACTACAAGTAACTCTCCTTTTCTAATTAGACAGGAAAACATTCACTTTTAAATAATTGTACTAGTATGCACGTTCTTGCTCTTGAAATGGGAAAATAAAGAACACACATCCTAAATGTCAAGCATTCCACATGTTTTAGAGAAAGCTAATTTTTGCACTTGCCTCCGCTACCAGGAGTCTGGGGTTTCTCTTTTGTTCCTTCTGTAGTGATTTCCCACGCAGTTTCAATAATTAAACTCAGCTTTCCCACTGCTGTGGACCAGCATGTAAACTGCTGGTAGCTCTATTTATACCACTGAGGCAAGTATCAGTCCTTAATGGAAATCATCTCCCTGAGTAAAGCTTGAACTGATTGACAAGGGTAGCTACAGAGTTTGCAACACATGTGTATTAAACCTGCCACTCCCAACTCTGTGAAACTTCAGGAGCCACCTGTTTAAAAGAGCTCCAAAAAAAGTCTGATTGATTAGAAACGTCATCATCGTGGAGAGTTGGAATGCTACAGATCCAGAGCTGAATTATCTTGGGCGATCTTTAGCTCCCTGGCTAGCTATTCATTGCTCAACCCTGGTGTCTGACCTTACAACCTTGAAAATCTTTCTGGATGTATTAACCTAACAGACCACTAACTAAGAAGGTTGTCACCAGTTTGTTTGCTGTAAACTGACAACCGGATGTTTCTGATAATAATTTGAAAAATGCCTTGATTACAACTTTCTCTTATTATATAACATATGTAATATATATTATATAATATATATGGTGCTGGGGAGATGGCACAATAGATAACAGTACTTGCTACTTTTGAAGAGGACACTCAGGTTAGGTTCCCATCACCCACATGGTAAGTCATAGCCGTCTGTACCTCTAGTTCCAAGGTATCTGACACCATTTTCTGGATTCCACAAGCGCCGTTACACACACATGGTATACGTATATACACACCCAGGCAAGTGCTCATATGCATAAAGTAAAAATAAATCTTAAAAGACAAGAACTTCTGAAGGCTTGGGGAAATGTCTCAGCGGGTAAGAGTTATAAATACGAAGACTTGAGTTCAAGTCCCAATCACCTCATGCAAAAATCCAGCCTGGCTGCTTTTGCCTGTAACCCCAACATGAAGACATATCACAAGAGCTCACTGACCAGACTGGCTAGTGGATGTGAGGAACATGGTTAACTTCTCATTCGGTAAGAGACCCTCTCTCAAGGCGATAAGGTTGAGAGTGAGAAAGGAAGTCATTGAGCATTCTGTTTTGGCCTCTGCATGTATGCATATGGACACATGTGCCATATGGTTATGTGTGTGCAACACACATGCACACACACATATGTACACGGGCACACACACATGCACACAGGTCTGCACACACCTTCTATTTAGACTTGCAAGGCAATGATTCACTGAATCAGGCATGAATTACTATTCAAGTTGCTATTTGAGCCAACCAGAATCCATGTTCCTGGGCCACAGTCACTCAAATTTGACTACAGAACAACTTTCTCTTCTCCTTTGAGATGAGAACAGTGCTTTTCATTGACAATTTCATAGCTCAGAGAAAAGAGACTTAAAGCCTCCTTTTCTCCTTCATTTACACATTAGCAAGATGCTAGCATGTTCACTGAGCCTCTGTCAAGTTCCTCTTCTGGTAACAGTCACAGCTTTCCCTTCTCTCTTCCCTTGGGCTTTGCCAAGAAATGGGGACATTCAGCAAACAAAGTCAACTGACTGTTTTCCCTTTGGAACCTAAAGGGAGAGCCCAGTCATCTCCAGGGCAGGATCCCAGAAGGGCGGCTCATCAGCTCTTGTCTCAAAGATCCCTGTAGCTGCTGACTCTATTTGTTCAATTTCTCTTTGACTCTAGGAGTCGTCACATGGCTTTCCCAGAAGCTAGCCCCATCTTGTCCTGAACAGCTTCATTTTCTCTTCAGTTAACCAGTGAGCTTTAGTTCACAAAAGTTGGGGGAGAAAACCTCCCTTGTTCCTTCTGACCTCACGAGGCTGGTTTTATGAGAAGGCAGAGAAGGTATCCAGTTATAAAACATGAATATCACCCTCACTTAGCTCAAAGGTGTGCCTTTACACTAAATACTTTACCTGATATGCCTTAATTTAGAATTAAACTTAGGCCTCTTAAAATGAAGTTGTAACTCACTCACCCTTAATGCCAAATTGGTTGCTTGCAACCAATGTTTAGTGAACACAGGTTTTGCTGGGTAGAAACATGAAGAGATAAGGAAAAGCAGACCTGAGTCAAATGAAGTGACCAGAAGTGACACAGGTACCTGATACAAGAGAGAGTGCCACCATGTCCCTGTAGTCTAATGATAACTTCTATCCACTGAAGGATCTCTTTCTAACCTCGCTGAGATGTTTCTGGTGCTTCCAGAGGTACTGACAGGAGCCTCTGTCTCCCGCCCAACACTCCTCAAATCTACCTTCCCTCCCGAAGCCTGTGATACATTTTTCAAGACAAATGTTATCACCAATCTACTTCATCAATGAGTCCTCATCCTCACCACAAGATAAACATCAAGATTTGTAGCACCACCTAGGATGTCCCTCATTGACCTACTTTTCAGCCTTAGCATGACCCAGGATTCCCCTCATTGACCTAGATTTTAGCCTGCTTCTTATCACTACTCTGTATTCACTTCACACCTCAACTATCCCTAAGCACCTGGGTTTCCTATCCCTGCCCTGCCTGCCCTGCCTTTATGCTTGCCCTGCCTTTGTGCTTTTGTACTGCTTGCCTTCTTTATGGGATAGCCCTTCCTTCCACTTATCCACACCCTCACTGTTCCCACTGCAAGCTTAGCATTGCCACTACCGGCAAGAGTCCTGAACCCCTTTATGATAAAAGGCACCTCCAGCCCCTTTCTTATGCATCAGTGTATAATTTAACTGGAGAGCATGCAACATATTGGACTGTGTGTATGGCTTTAAATGATGTACCTTCAGCCCCAGGGCTGTGATATTTCTGTAATCACCTCTTAGAACCCAACAGAGTGAATTCTCAAGAAGTGAAACCCATTGCTCACAGTTGGGCTTAATGTATTTCTTTTCTTCTATTGAGAAAGAAATAAGCCATCATTCTGCACTCAGTACACAGTTATTCACAACACTGATCATGACGAGAGTGCTTATAGCTGATTCTTCTGCGTCTGTCCCACTTTTCAGGGTCCTGAACTCTCAAAAGGGTTTTGAATGTTCATATCCCATGAGAGATGATTCTGTTCTTTGCCGTTTTCATATGCGTTCACCACCACTCCGTGCTACCCTCATCAGTGTGCTTGTGCTTATGATTTGAGCTTGGGTTTATTAAATATAGTAAGTTATGATGTCGCCCATTTGTTAAAGAGACCATGAAATTCCGGGGTCAATGATAAAGGCTTTAAATGGCAACACATACCTCAAAGCTAGGAACATCCGCCACAATAAAATTATCACCTCGGCCTAGGAAGAAGGGACAATGTCTATATTGGAGCTGGTATGGATTACCCCAGGGGAAGGCAGCAGCAGCTGGCCAACATTCTACCTCAAGCATTCAGAGTTTAAGATTAGAATGCCCGGGACCTTCCTGGGAACCACAAGCCCCTTTCACTTCTTTCAACAGCTGAGACTTCCAGCTGAGAGACATCTTATCCATCTTCCTGCACAAGGGGGCAGGGGATGTGCTTTCTGCTGCTCCTGGGGTGTGGGAAAAAAAATGAGCGCCCTTATTCGCCACTAGAAAAATTAGGTTACTACCGTCTTATTGAACAACGACTGGTGATTTCTATTAAAATAGGAAAGGTGCTCACAGTAAGACAGCTATCACAGACAAGGAATCTGTCCTGAGGAAACAAAGGCATGAGTATGTAAGGAAATGACCCAGGCTCAGCTAGCACGCACGTGCGCTATGTGCCAGCCAGTGTCTGTTGTGATTGGTCTGTATCTGGGCCATACTGAATGTTAACTATTATTAATGGCACCTCTAGGTGTATAAATAAACTTCTACATAAGTGAGATGTTTTTCTTATGAATATTTGTCTCCTTACAGACCAAGTGTGTGCCTGTACCCAATGTCCTTGCGTCTATCTGCATGCACAGCCCACCAAGTGAGCGTGTTCTACAGCTTTTCTAGTTAAGTAATCTGCATATAAATGCCCACATTTCTTAATGATGTGCTTATTTTTATTTTGCGTGTACATGTGAACATCTATGTGTAGATATGTATACCACATGCATGCCTGGTGCCCACGGAGGCCGGGAGAGAGTATCAGATTACCCGGAACTGGAGTTATAGACAGTTGCAGGACACAAGATGGGTCCTAGGAACCAAACTCTGGCCCAACAGAAGCGCAGCGAGTACTCTTAACTGCTGAGCCAACCCCTAGCTCAGTGGTGCTCAGCCTTCCTAACGCTGTGAGCCTATGAGTTCTTCATGATGTGGTGACCCCTCCAACCAAAAAATTATTTTTGTGTCTCTTTAATAGCTGTAATTTTGTTACTGAGTGGTGTCTCCATTCCTAAGACCATCAGAAATAGGTGTCTTTCTGACGGGCATGAGCCTCAGATTGAGAAGCACTGATAGCTTATCTACATTCTTTGCATATAAGACTTTTAGAATTGTTGTATCATTAAAAGTTTATTTAGAAATGAAATGCCAACTCGATGGTAGATGAGATTAGTAGCAAAAATATGCCTGTTGGGGTCACGGGGTATGCAAATAATGAGAACAGTACCATGACGTCAGGAAGGAAGCAAAGGGAACTTGATTCACCATGGAGAAATGCTTCTGACTTGGTAGCATCATCCTCGGTCTCCAGAGCTCACTTGATGACCTTGAAAGGGCGTGAATGAATGCAGCATAAACCCAGGAGTGATGTTCAAGGATCTCTCTGAGATCTTCAATACCAATGTGGCCAATTTAAAAATACCAGTTATTGATACTCAGTTTTCTAATCTGGCTCCCTTTCCATATCCATAAACAAAGTACACAAAATGCCTTTTCCCTAGTAAATGCATATGAAATACAGCTCTAAATATAGCACTAAACGCTGAGTATCTTAAAGAACAAATTGCAAACATTTTAGTGTACATAATATGATATTGGAGAATGAAGCTAAAAAGTAATCCCCTTCAAAATAGAAATTAATTCTGGACTTTCTTTTCACTTGTTCTGATTTTATATCGAAAACAGAAACTATTTCTATGCAATTCCATTCTCAGGATATCTCTGTTCTTAATCACTATTTTATAGAAGTTGCTTTTGTATGTTGTCCTTTTCCCCATGATATGATATATCATTAAAATCAGGAATCAGCAATTTATAATGTAAGGGCCAAATTTGCTCATGTCCAGTCACAGACATATGGCCCTGTAGTGTGGATTCACTGTGATGGTGATGGACAGAAAGGACAGAGACTCTGTGTGCTACAAAGGCCAAAGCATCCACTCCCTGGACCATTATAGAAAGTTTTGTCTTTTTAATAATGTGTGTGTGTGTGTGTGTGTATGTGTGTGTGTGTATACACTCATGTGCAGATACACATGTATGTGCATCCATGTTCACAAATGTACAAGCATTAGAATGAGAGGATAATTTGTAGAAGTTGGCTCTCTCCTACTATTCAGGTCTCAGAGATCAAATTCAGGGCATCAGACTTGACAGCAAGTGCCTTACCCACTGAGACACATCATTTCACCAGCTCCAGAAAAGGACTATGACAAATGGCTTAATATACAATCAATACCCTCCAATAAAATGGTGCCGTTCTAATCTAAATGTCTTCCAGGTAAATGTAGTTGTAGGTATTGCACTCTTTGTAACAATGGTGCTGCTTAACTGGACTATTTTCCCTGTGTTTATTTCTGAGTGTTACAACATGTGGTAATAAGAATACATTATTTTGTTTGTAATGAGTTAGTAGTGTTCTAAGTATTGTTCTAGTGTATACAGATTATGTAAAGTCCTTATAAACATGCCCTTCATATCCACCTTTCCTGTTCTATTTCTTGTCTGCTTTTGTTCCCATTTTCTTCTGTGTCCACAGCATTTAACCAATCCATTTGACACATCTTCCTTTCCACTTAGCACCCACGTATGAGAATAAATGATATGGTATCTGCTGTTTATGGGGAAGGCCCAAGTGCTTGTTATATAGGAAAGCTCACTTTACCGTCACACTGAGGCCCACCCCTGATGAGAAGCATCAGATCCACAGGCTGTAGCAGCTCCCCTCTCAGTACCTATTCATGTTTCCCTCTGATCATTCATGTCCTGTCTGGAATTCATCCCCCCTCCTTCTCCCACATTTCTGCACGGACTCATGTGTCCCAGCTGCATAGCTTTTATAATCCAACGCTGAGTGCTGTGCATTTCTTCATTTGTACTTTTGGTCTTCTTCTAGAATTTCAACTTGAGTGCCTAGCTCATTTGTTTCCAACACTTCCTGTATCCTAATTAGTATTTTAAAGCTATTTATTTCTTCATACATACTAAAGTAATGCCTCGGGTATTTGGAGATTACATCTCCCTTAGTTGTAAGTTGAATCAAGTTCTAACTTTTAACTGAAATGAATTATTTATTTCTTTTAGTAAGATTTAGTATAACAACTGCTATAATGATTGGCTGTTTTCCATGATATATTACATATGGTATTTATTTTACTTTGCAGCTTCATCCTGAGTAGCTGTTTTCAAAAATATATAAATACTTCATTCTAATTAAGGTGGAACGAGGACTCTACCAAATCAAGATTTCTTTTAGAGCAATGTGGCTGTTTGAATTCAAGAATAGCTTCTACGGGCTTATATGTGCTGGTCCATAATTGGTGAAACAGTTCGGGAGGGATTAGGATGTGTGACCTTGCTGAAGGTGTGTCACTGAGCAAAGGCTTTGAGGTTTCAAAAGCCCTCCAGCCCAGTGTTCTCTCTCAGACTCACGCTTGCAGATTAAGACGTGAGCACTCTGCTATTCTTGCTACCATGACATTGCTCCACGATCACGGACTCTAATCCTCTGAAACCATAAGCCGATTTAAATGATTGCTTTTGTTAGATTAGGTTATTAAAATTTACTGGGAATCCGATAATCTAATTGTTTAATGTTTCTACTTTTAAAAACCTTTGCCCAATAATTTTTTTAAAAGAATTTATAAATTGTTTTAGTCATGGTATTTGTAACGGCAATAGAAAAATAGCTAATACTAGCAATCAAATGAAATAATTCACCAGAACATTCAGATGTACTCTGACTTTTGCTTACTTTTATAGCCACCATCAATGGAAAATTTCTCCCAGGGTTCTCCTGGTATGAAAACACTTCCCCACATAAGACTAATGTTGACTGTCACAATGCTGACCAACTTTTGTTCCAAACGCTATATACAAAATGTTTCACTGAATCCTCAGAACAAACAACTGGAGTAGATACTATGCTTTCTTAATGCATGCAGAACTAAAGCTCAATGTAGTCAGTTGCCCACAGTCATAATCTTATGTCTGATCAAGAGTGAAACTTCTGGTGTTATGGTTGGAGATATACAGTAAATAAATGAGCCTTTCATAATAATTCAAACCGAAAGAACATGGATTGAATTTTTTCACCTCCTCTTATCCTCTTTCCTTAGTTGACAGTAGAAGTCAAAGGCGATGGAACCTTAGGCTTCCAGGCACTTTTGATAAGAACGGCGAGTTAGTTAGCTCACAACCCTTTAAACTGGGTTAGTCCTTTCCAGAAACAGGCAGTTGGAGCCTAAAGCCACAAACTGAGATCGTTCAGCAACACAGGCTCTTGAAACTCACTGACTTCTGGCTATTTCCTGACCTCCTCCTCAGCCTCTTGTTGACCTTTTCCAAACAGTAGAAGCATCATAGTTCACTTGCTCTAGAGCCTGAGTGCTGCAGGTGGCTTCTGCGGAGACCTGGATCAGGAGAGTAGATGCCGTCTTATAAACACGTCTCCACTCGGGACAGACGCTTGCCTTTCACGTCGCTCTTGCTTCTGTTTCTCCTCTCCGGGTGGATTCTCTGAAGGTCAGCGGCAAGCTGTACCACTCAGGTCATGCAGGCAGAGTATCAAATGCACCCCAATCACCTTTCTTTGGTCTCTTGCAGAGTTGCATCTACTAAAGTGAGGATTTTTTTCAACTTTATAACACTTACTATCCTGTTTACAGATACTAGGATACATTGCCCACTGCCTTATCTAGTATCCCTTTTGTGAGAGCTCACTGGGGAGGGGGGGTGTTTCTATGACGTCCCGGGTAGGAAATCCTTGCCTTTCCAGGCTCTTTGTGCTCTACTTTATTCAAAGGGAACATTGCAATTATGGGGTGTTTGGGAAGCTCAGGGGCAAGCAGGCAGTTCAGACCCACTCACTGTGCAGTGAGTTCCAGTGTCTCTGCTGCCTTCTGCTCAGTCCCCACGAGTCCTCCCTTCACCTTTGCCTTAAAACATTTATTTCTGTCTAGGACATATTTCTCGGTTCTCATAAAGCCAAGGTGAAATAAATTGTTGAAAAGACTTAGAAGATACCCCTGCCCAGTCTGTATCTAGAACACAAAATACTTTTTAAAAATATATATCTTATTTTAGTTGCATCCATCTGTGTATGTATATAAATTTGTGCACTGAGTGCAGGACCTCTGGAGGCCAGAAGAGAGCACCATCAATTCGGCAGAAGGAGTTACTGGTGTTTGTGAGTCACCCACCATGGATGTGGGGGACCAGACTCGGGTCTTCTGCAAGAGTGCATGGTCTCAAAGACTGAGACGTCTCTCCAATCACACATACTTTCACCTAAGAAAAACCATCTCTAAACACTAATTTAAGCTGTTGTGTTTAAGTTACTTTTTCTTCCTTTTAAAGTGAGTTTTTGACAAACTATCCTTGGATTATTACTAATTTATTGTAATAATTAGATTTTTACAAAAAGGATTAACATGCAAAATCTTTTTTATTTCCCAGATGTTATTGTCACCTTGGAAGTCTACTGTTTCCCTCTGCTAATCTAGGCCTCATTCTGGAAGTTTCTGGCTTCTGTATAATATTGTTTAGTCCTAGAATGTTTTCAGCCTTCGAGATTTACTGTTGAATAAGATTACCCTTTATAGCTCTTTCTGAACCCTGGCTCCTGGTCAACTCAAACTGGCTCAAACTCCTCTCCAAGCTGACTGATTCAATCTGACTTCTCTAACCTTCCCCTGAATCGCTCTACTTGGCCTCATATTAACTTTGGCAATATATTCTAACCATTTGACTCCTTCTCACTCTTTTGCTAGTTCGTCTTCATCTATGTCTGGCTTGTTCTCTCTCTTCAAACTGTCTCTGTCCAACTCTCCCAGTAAAATTGCCTCCTCTCTGTACAACTGCTCTCTCTTCAGTAGCCTCTCTTTTCTCTCTGTTCTTGTGAAAGTTGGGCATATCCTATTCTGTTAAATCTCTCTTTCATTTATCACGTTGTCTGCCATTCAATTTGACGTCATGTTCAAACATGGGTGCTTCCTTCTACAAACCAAGTTTGTCTTCATTGTTTGGGATTAGAGGTGTGGACTAGCTGAGTCACACCACAACTAGAAACAGCATTTTCCATTAGACAAAACAATCTTGGAGTTCACAGTATGATCAAATATCCTGCATCATCAACACACATATGGAACTTTCTGTGTTTTAATGATTTCTCCATGGTTTAATTTTAAGTGATTTTTTTAATGTTAGTAATATACTGGTTTTCAACCTCTCTTCCACCTCTTGAAATCTGAACTTGAAATAGAAAGTATTTCTTGGTAGATAATCCTCTAATGACAGTCTATAGTGATGAGCAGAAAGGACTGCCATCCTTAACCATTTGAAAATGAGCACTTGTTTTAAAGAGACAGAGCTAACTATGACACATTATCAGGAGCTCTTTTCCAAAGTTAGACAGCTGTGACTATTAGAGGTTCCTCTTTACTATTGTTTGATACACCATATAATTATAATGGTGCTTACTTACTTGGCACGTAAACACATTGTCTAAGCATTTTGGCTCATATGATTTTTACAGTGATCCCATGAGGTAGGTATTGTTATATCCATTTAACATATGGAGAAACTAAGGCCCAAATAGAATAAAGAATGGGCCCCATATTTATTTAGTTATTTATTTCTTTACTTATTTACTTATTTATGTATTTTTTAACTTTTTATTGATTCTTTGTTAATTTCACAGCACACATGCCAATCCCACTCATTTTCCCATTCCTTCATATTCACCCTTCACCCTTGCAATCTCTTCCCCAAAAGAAAATTAAAAACAATTTTAAAAAATTAAAAATTTTAAAAAAATGAAAAAAAACCCCACAAAAACCATCCAACCAATCAAATAAACAAAAATGTCATCATGGAAGCTGTAGTGTCACAGTGTGTCCCAAAGTATACTCTTTTATTCACACATCTTTACAAAAAAAAATGTCCATTGAAATGAGTCATTGGTCTAACTCCAGATCTCTGGCTTCTGCTGCATTATCAATCCTGGATTCTCACCTGGACTCTTGGACATCCTGTTATTTCCCTGTGTCATGGAGATCCTGTAGCTTTGGATCAGCAGGGCCAGTGTTTTGACATCCCCAGCAGTTCATGGATGAGGTAGATATTGGGGTGGACTCACTCAAAGCCCTGGATCATTTGGCCAACCAGCACTGCTCTTGCTAGCTCACCCAATGCGACAGCAAAGGGCAGGGCCAGGTTTTCCTCTCTCATGCCCCCTGGTCAAACTGCAAGGGGCATTCTCACAAGTGCTGTAGCCATTGAGGAGTAGGACCAGCTCTCTACAACCTTTGGACATCAACATTGTCCTATGCAGCACCCCAGACCAAGGATGTCTGAATGGCTTTTGGTGGTATTATGAGCCACGGACATCAACACAAACCCTGCTACTGCATAGCCATGGACCCAGATATGACCTTAAGAGCAGCACGAGCCTGGACTTCAGTATGGCCTCATGTGGCTGAGCAGACTATGCACACGAGGGCTATTTCTCTCTATCCTCATGTCTTCAGTTCTGCCTCTCTTCATAATGATCAAATAGTTCCAGTTCTCTTTCTCTCCCATCTGACCACCTCAAAATTGCACATTGTAATGGCTCCTGCTGTGGGTGGATCATGCAGGCAGGGGCTAGCCTCTGGGTGTCTCTCCACCCCAGCCCTGCAAGCATGGCATAGAGACAGACAGGCCTCTAGGGGTCTCCTACTTGCCCACACTGCATAATGTGGCTTCTTTCTTTCTTCCTTTCTTCCTTTCTTTCTTTCTTTCTTTCCTTCTTTCTTTTCTTTCTTTCTTTCTTTCTTTTTTTAAAAAAAAGATTGTATTTATTTATTTTATTTATGTGAGTATATTGTCTCTGTCTTTAGACACACCAGAAGAAGGCACCAGATCTCATTACAGATGGTTGTGAGCCACCATGTAGTTGCTCAGAATTGAACTCAGGACCTCTGGAAAAGCAGTTAGTGTTCTTAACTACTGAGCCATCTCTCGAGCCCAGCATTTTTATTTCTTATATGAAAATTCATGGAAGGAAAGTGGAGATACAGAGGATTTAGATGGATTCTGGTCATAGTCATAAAAAAGAAAATGGTAATTGCTATTATGTAATTTGTGGATTCTACTTCACAAATACTAACTTGAGACCTCTGCTCTCTCCTTATGACCTATGAGGTCATGAGTGCCTCCATTTGACCTCTTTGTGTTTCTTTGAGGCACCTGATGGAAATAAAACAATGTCCAAAGGCAGAAGTTAGAGTTTCTGGGTCTCTTGGCTAAAAGTTGGCTGAATAAATTAAATTGGAAAATGTCCACAAAACAGAGATGATGTTTTGTGATAGCCAACAGTAAATATAATTGCAGGAAAATACCATCCAGTTGGGCAGCATCTCAACAAAATAATTTTCCTGTCTGTCTTTCTATCTGTCTGTCTGTCTGTCTGCCTGCCTGCCTGCCCATCTGTCTTCAACTTTGTGTTAGGAAAATTTGCAAAGCTAACCTTCACAGTTTTTGTCTTTACAGATTTCACAGACTAAGAACTGCATGCACATCCGTGCTACATATGAGAATAAAGCGAACAACGGTGCCAAGAGAAAATAGCTCACACATATTGTATTCCTCTTACGCCAGCAGTTTGTTCGAGTGGAAGGAGGGAGGCATTTTCCGACTGGATATTCAGATGGAAATCAAGTGGTTGCTGGCATTCTGTATCAGTGTTAGCATAGTTCTGCTCATATTGAAAGCACCTTCATTCAAGAGCGCTGTACATCAATAGCTGTTGGCAACCACTCTGAGTCTTACAGGTTTAATAAAACCTCAACAATGGGATAAATAAAGCCTCAACAATGGGATTTAATAAAACCTCAACAATGGTATTACCCATTTCTTTACTGTTCTGTTTCTTCTTGCAAGGTGACACTGGGAGGGTCATAAAAACTTTTCTTGTAATACTCACTGTCCTTCCTTATCTTTCTTGTGGAAGGTAACTTAAGCTTCTTGAAGCAAGAAAATAAATAGGAAGAACCTTTCAGGTGTTGGGGAATGTTAAAAGCAGGAGTACAATAATGACAAAGATTTGCCTACAATTACTGGAGAAAAAGTGGGGTCAGGGGACATTCTAATGTGACAATAGGAAAGGTTAAAAACGAAAGCCTTACACAGGGGTTGGTTTTGTTGTAATAATTAAAAAGGTACTACATTGCAAGAATTGGGCCCTGTTGACTCTGATCATATCTTGTAATTGAAATAACCTACTGGATAAATGATCTCCTACTTCATGGGCAGACTCTCCACAGTGACAGTCACATAAAGACCTTGTAAATAGCTCTACAGAGAGGACAGACACAGAGGATACGCACTATAGAATTCCTAAAATCACACAAGAAAACAAAGAAGCCCATCCAGTTAGAATAGAAGGCCAGGTTGGTTGATTTGATTCTTTTTTCTTATTGCATTGTTGTTGTGATAGTAGTTGTGGTGGTTATGGTGGAGGTGGCGGCGGCAGTGGTGGTGGTGGTGGTGGTGGTGATGGTGATGATGATGTAGTGGTGGAAGTGGTGGTGGTGTTCATGGTGGTGGTGGTGGTGGTGGTAGTGATGGTGGTGGTAGTTGTGGTGATGGTGGTGATGGTGATGGTGGTTGTGGTGGTGGTTGTGGTGGTGGTGGTGGTGGTCAGGATAAACTCCACTACCTACCACAAGCACTGTACCTATGAGCCCACAAACCCAGCTAGTAGAATAGGCTCTTTCTCTGTGCAGCTAAAATCCTTTGTTTCTTAAATCACAAGAGCAGCTGGCCATACAGAATGAGCATGTCTCTAAGCCAGTGGCACACCCACCATGAAGGCTGTCCTGATTTCTGACCTGTGGTCTAAAGAAGACTGTGAGAGGGGAATTAAAAACACATTTGTTAATGCATATGACATTGGTCTTAACTCGCCTCAGAGAACAAATACTGTCCTTGTCAAGCATCTGCAGACCCACAAGCACCACGCTGCCAGGAGGCTTCCCTGCCTAATGAGGAAGCGCTACATTTTAAAATTTATACCTAAAATGCATCCATCAGTCATTTTGTCTCTACCGATACTCTATGGAAAGTGTGCACTGTTATTTACTAATTAGAATCTCAAAATGAGCACAAGTGCTGTTGTCCTCCCTCTGATCCTTCAGCTGCCTGGAAGGAAAGTTCTGTGGTTTGTGAGTCTGTGTCCAACATCATTGCGATGTGTGAAGCAGAGGAGAAAATGCAGCGGTTGCATGGTTTTTTATAAAGTTACTAGTGCTTAAGCGCTTACTCATAACTGACTGTGAGAAAGCAAATGGTACCCGGCCGTGTTCCATTGTTTGTTCTCAGTCCCTTGTTGCTAATATTAGCTCACAAATTCTTAGTGCATTTATCTTCCGGGGCCATTAACGTTGTAGGAGGCATCCTATACATCGTAATGTTTTCTTTACAGAAAAATTCAAGCTCTCGCGCTGGTGTTAAAAGTGTTTAACTTCATCCTCACCCTCTCTCAGGGACACGTTTTCTGTGTGGCCAGCACTGTCTCCCCAGCTTTCTGGATTTCTTTGAGGATCTTTGGCTATAGTATGAAGACAGAATGAAGTTGTGGAAACTTAATAGTTCAAGCCTGTTTTAACACACTTTCTTCCATCTCTTTTCTTCGTTAAAACTTGATTGCTTTTCCTGTGTTCCAGGCTGTGCTGGCCTCTCTGGGTGCTGCCATTCGAGGTTCTGGTCAGAAGACTGCTCTGCTTCTGTCCCTGCTCACTTCTCAATCAGCAGAGGAGCAGGCCCAGACTTCAGTCACAGGGAGAGCTTGTGGGAGGCAAGTAAATGTGCGCATGTCAGTGGAACTCCCCCCACCCCCTCCTTGGAATAGCTTACTGCTATTCTGAAATTTTACCCTCATCCAGGGAGCTAGCCTGTTCTTTCTTTACTGTTTCTTTTTTATTATTATTCCTTTTCTAAAATTACAAGAAAACTTGAATCTAACTCAATATCCAAAAGACTATTAATGAATGAATGAATTATTCAATATTTCAATATGGCCTTCATCTAAGAATCCTTTTGATTTGGGGCGTGCAGAAGTAATTTACTGAACATCCGGAGAATCACATGAGCATCAACAAATATATACCAAACAAGTAAAAAATTATACACACACACACACACACACACACACACACACACACACACACACACACACTCCTAGAGTCTAAAGCACAAACTTTTCCTTTTCAGCAACCTGCTAAATTAAAGTGTGAAGGGGAAATTAGGTAATTTAAGCAGTTGCAAGTTCCTTTTAAATTGAATCCATGGGAAAAGGTAAATGAGTCATGAATAGGGTTGATTTTTACCACTGAACAAAATAGGGGCCTGCCAACAGACGTGTGAGTTGAGAATTTCCAGAAGAACCACTTACTGAAAATCCAAATCTCCCTCGGTAATCTGCTAGCACGCTCTTAGCACCAGCACGAGAGCTTGAATTTTTCTTTAAAGAAAACATTATGATGTATACGATGCCTCTTAAAATGTCAATGGTCCTGGAAGATAAATGCACTAAGAACTTGTGAATATATATATATATATATATATATATATATATATATATATATATACCTGAGGAGCAGGCTGTAACTCAAAGAGAAAGTATGAAATCAATAAGATATTTGATTAGTGTAAGTAGAGCTAAAAATCTAAATACAGGTGCAGGGAGCCAGGCTGGCTCTGGGTAATGAGGGTGAGGAAACTATAAAATGTCTGAGTTTTATAGAAGAGGAAATGATGAGATTAAAAGAGATAGCAAGACAGGAAATGAGGAATACACAGAGATGAAAATACATACTCCATAGTTTTCCAGACTCCGGAAGAGTATTACTCTCACCAACTTTCTCCTTTTCCGTCACTGAGCCTCTGAGACCTTCTAAGTGAAGTATGCTTTCCCTTAGCCTCCTCTTAATACTCTGATTATATCCAGATTAGCACAGTGCCTGGCACATAGTAAGCACTCAATAAAACATTTGATTTATTGATGTACACGTTCCTGCACCTGACCACACCTCAAAGGGCTCTGCAGACAAAGTAGACTGCTCATGTTGAGGATGGAGGGCACAGACAGTTATTATCCCAGGGTTAATACAGCAGCTCCTGTCTAAATGAACACAGTGGGCCCATAGGCCTCAGGTTTATTGAGATGGATAAGAAATGAATATAATCTTGTCTGTCCTGAGAATACTTACCAAGAGAATATACTGGCATAGGTGCTTATGCTCAGAGAAAAAAATAGTTTTAATAATCCTATGCCACACATATAAGACATCAGCTAACAGAGAATCACAACATTTTAAAAATGTAAGTGAACCAAACAGATGAGCAGCCAAGTCTGGACTCTTAAAACCTTCTGCCCATTCCATAGTCTGGCTTCAAAGAATTAGTAAATCCCAGCTGGTCACATATAGAAGGTCCTAGAAAGAATTCTACAGTCCTTCCGTATGGCAGAGTATTACAATGCCTGTGCCATTCCATACATTTTCCTCTAATAGTACCAATGCATCTGTAAGCCTCTGTGAGAAAATTCAGAGCCACCCAACCTAGATCTAGTCTTTCAATCAGAGCTGAGCGTGGAGTGCCACCTCTGCAGGGCAAGTGAGAAACCTGCAGCTTCACTCTGCGTGGACAACTCACTCTGCCTAGGAGGTATTTCAAAGAGTATGGGTGAGAAAAAAAAAACATGGAGACCAGGGAGGAATAGCACTGGAGAAACCAGGAAAGGTGTGACAATGACTTCAGCTCTGATGGCACCATAGAAGTGGGAAGAAGTCTAGATAGAGTCCAAACAAGAAATCAAGAACGTGCTAGGCCAATTAAAGTGAGGTAGAAGCAGAGACGGTCATGACAATATTTTTGTCTTGTGTCCTGGGCAAGTGATAAAGATGATGAAATGCAAGGTTCTGGGGACAGCTGAACTTGTCACACTTGACATATCTTTAACTTCTCTCAGAAGTCAAGTAAACAAAGGGTTGTACACATTCCAGTTTTGAGATGTTTAGACTGGTGGCATAAATATAGGCATCAAGAGCACTTAAATACTGTTGAAAATCATGGCCAAATGAGAGTCCTTAGGAGGTGAATTCTGGGAGAAATGGTGACAGATACAAAGTCAGGTCCAGGAACACTTCAGTAAAGGTCTTGGTCATATTGAATGGGCTGCTAGAGGGTAGTTACAAGAAGTAATGTAAACTTACTCACCCAGAGGACCTGATTTACATGATGATTTCCAAAGAGAGAAAGTCAGATTAAAATTATGTCTATATCTAAATGTTCTGTTATTTATAAAAGGGAAACTTGAAGAAAATCTAACATCATTCTGTAATAATTGAGCTGGTTTTAGACATTCTAATCCCCGTGCTTCCAATGTGTTGATTTGTTCCACTTTGATTCAAGACAGTGTCTTGTTATGTAGCTCTGACTGACCCCAAAACTGTGATCCTCTTGTCTCAGCCTCCCAGGGGTTAGGATCATAGGAATAAGCCACAATGCTTGGATTCCCAACTTCTTTTTAATCCTACTTTTTCATTAAAAATGGACTCTGAGAGCTAAATTGGATTAGTTTTGCTGGTACAGATCTAGACTTACCATTATCTAGCCTGCTCATTTTATGATGAATTTAACTAGTGTAAGTAAGGAAAACTTTTTAAAAATCTTATCATTGTGTGTGCATGTATGTTGAGATAAGAGTGGAAACTTTGGGGATCATTTATTTTCTTTCCACCTTTATGTGAATTCCAGGGATCCAGCTCAGGTTATGAAATTGAATTCAGGGTGTGGTCAGGGTCACTTGAAAAGCATTTACTGCTAAGTCAACTTGCTAGCTGCCAAACTTTTAACTAGATACTTTCTTTTCACTGGCAATTTTAATCATAAGAATACATTCCTACTTTCCTATGTATAAACTGCCTTGTACCTACTTTTCTCATTATGCTGTGTGTATGGGTTTTTCCCATGGGTAAGTTTGTGGACCACAAGCAAGTCCGGTGCACTCAGAGGCAGAAGAGGGAGCTGATCTGGGACTGGAGTTACAGAAGATTGTGAATCTCCATGTGGGTGTCAGGAATTAGATCTTCAATCCTCTGGACAAGTAGCCAGTAAGTGGTCTTAGATGTAGTGGACACTGAGCTGTCACTCAAGCCCTCATACACGCATTTTTATGTAACTGGAGTATACATGCAGATTGTCTTGGATCTGTAAAAAAAATATTAAGCTCCATGAGACAATATTTGAAATAGATGAATATAAAAGCTAGAATTCATAGACTCATGATTATGTGTTGGAAGGGAGACTTAATACATTATACAAATCAAAATTTGCATGTTCTAAGAGTAATGAAATTGAGAGTTTCTATGACCTTCTCTTAATGGAAAGAATGGAAGGTTTGGGTGCACATACTGAAGCAATTGGTGGGTGGGGATCATCTTTTGTCCCAAAAAAGGTTCTTGTCTGCCCTCGTCCAAGACTGGAGTGGGAAGACCGCAAAGGGGAACACAGGATAACTCTATTTGCCATGTGGGAATAATGACTTGAATGAAAACTAACTCAGAGACTTCAGTGGCAAAAGGATGGTAATTGAGAGAGAACAAGTGTTCCAGCTCTAAATCCTCAGCCAGTCTGGGGGTTCCCGCTGGGAGAAGTATCTTGTAGGGCAAGACTGCAGGTCACCAACAAAAGCAGAAGCAGTCCGCAAAGACAGGCATGACAGGAATGAGTCTCCATCTATAGTTATTGGTTGAGTCCTAAAGGCTGACTCCAAGAAACAACCTGCTCAGGACAGAAGAAGCCTTAGGTATGGGAAGCCTTCTCAATCTCAGGTGAACTCACTGCTAGAGGCAAAAGGTTCGGCAATAGGTGGTGAGTGTCTATCTCCAGAGAACTCCTGTCCTGCTGCAAGTGTCAGGAGCACCTACATTTATGGAGAATCAGCTGAGTTCCGATTGGCTTAATGTGATCATGTACATACCGCTACCCAATATATGTGCATAATTTTAATAAATAAAGTACATCTTTCAAAACAAAGAATTAGCACACTTCACACACAGCTGAAGAGCAATAGGAACAAAGACAGTGGTTTGTCTAGGAGCTATTTTAGAGGTCACAGATTGATGTGTAAAGGCCATGCTCTGCATGCATCTGATCTCTGAAGTCAAAGAGAAGGGGCAGCGATTGGTTTTTACTCCTTTTACTGACACCAAAGGAGGGAGGAAATGAAAAAAATACATGCAAACAAAAGAAGACAATAAAACTGTGCAAACCAGCCCTAAAGAAACTAGAGATACGTTAATCACCTGATAGAAAATTCACAGTGCAGGCAGTGTGGCACGTGCCTTACCCCAGTCCTCAGGAAGCAGAGGTGGGTAGATCTCTGTGAGTTCGAGGCCAGCCTGGTCTACAGAGTGAGTTCCATTCAGGACAGCTGGGGTTATACAGAGATACCCTGTCTCAAATAAATACATAAATAAATAAATAAAACAAAAACAAAAACAACAAAAGAAAATTCACAGTAGTTATTACTGAAAAGTGAATTCATGAAGATGTTCCTTACACAAAGTAAGAATTTCAATAAAGATTTTTGAAGTTTTTAAAGAATAAAAATGGGTTCAAGACAGTGGTAAAGTACTTGCACATAAGCATAAGGGCTTGAGCTTGTATCCACAACACACACATAAAGAACAAGATGCGGGTGGATGCCTCTGTGCTAGAGAGGAAGAGACAGGCAGCCCTCAGAAGCTCATGGCCAGCTAGCCAAGCAAAATGCTAAATTGGTGAATTGTAGGTACAGGGAGAGACACTGTTCCAAAATAAGTGTGAGAAGAGCGACTAAAGAAGTCCTGTCACATCAATTTCTAGACTACACATACATGCGCGCACATATACTAAAATGCATTTGCATGCACACATACTAACACAGAAATATAACACACACACAAATATATATAAAACAAAATGTGATTTTTTTTTTAAAAAAAAAGGCACTTTAAAAAGTCCAAAACAGTCTGTGGGGAAGAGAGCTGAACACCCAGGAGTGCAGACATCCTGAGACCACAGGACAGACTGCCACCTCTGCACACCTCTGACCACATCCCCGGTCCAAGGGGAAACTGCACAGTGCTTCCGGACACAGGAATATAGGAACAGACAGCTGCCGGTACCCATGGTTCTGATCTGCGCCCAGGACCGAACTGAACCAGTCAAACAGCTCCCTGCAACCAAATCCCGTAGGGGAGAGAGCTGGACCCTCAGAAGTGTGGACACTCCTGAGAAGTCAGAGGAGACTACCTTCTGCCCACAGTTCAGACCCAAGAAGGAATTGCATAGTGCCAACTGTGCCTGCTGGGTGCAACAACCTAGAAGCAATGAGGGGCAGGACACTTTGATTCCTGCCCGAGCCTAGAGCTGGAAGAAAGTCACCAGGAGCGCTGACACACTTGAAATCAGAGCACCTGTTCTCAGAAAAGGCTGAAAGAAAGCAGAAAAACAGATGTATAGGCGAGCTGACGCAGAGGCCTACAGGATCAAGTCACTCTCAGAAACAGCAAGACAAACACCAGAGACAATCCAATGGCTAGAAGCAAGCACATGAAGCTAAGCAAAAGAAACCAAGATTACTTGGCATCATCAGAGCCCAGTTCTCCCACAAAAGAAAATATTGGATATCCAAACACATCAGAAAAGCAACATTTAGATTTAAAATCACATTTATTGATAATGATGACTTTAAGAAACACATAAAAAAAAATCCCTTAAAGAAATGCAAGAAACCACAAGTAAACACGTAGAAGACCTTAGAGAGGAAACACAAAAATCCCTGACAGAATTACATGAAAAGACAAACAAACAAGTGAAGGAATTGAAAATGGAAATAGAAACAATAAAGAAAGCACAAAGGGTCAGAATGGCTAAGATCAAAAATTCCGGCAACGGCAGATGCTGGCGAGAATGTGGAGAAAGAGGAACACTCCCTCATTGTTGGTGGGATTGCAGACTGGTACAACCATTCTGGAAATCAGTCTGAGGTTCCTCAGAAAATTGGACATTGCACTACCTGAGGACCCAGCTATACCTCTCTTGGGCATATACCCAAAAGATGCTCCAACATATAACAAAGACACATGCTCCACTATGTTCATAGCAGCCTTATTTATAATAGCCAGAAGCTGGAAAGAACCCAGATGCCCTTCAACAGAGGAATGGATACAGAAAATGTGGTACATCTACACAATGGAGTACTACTCAGCTATCAAAAAACAATGACTTCAAGGAAATTCATAGGCAAATGGGTGGAACTGGAAAATATCATCCTGAGTGAGGTAACTCAATCACATAATATGAACTCATTCATAAGTGAATATTAGCCCAAATGCTTGAATTACCCTAGATGCACAGAACACATGAAACTCAAGAAGGATGACCAAAACGTGGATGCTTCACTCCTTCGTTAAAAGGGGAACAAGAATTCCCTTGGGAGGGAATAGGGAGGCAAAGTTTAGAACAGAGACTGAAGGAATACCCACTCAGAGCCCCTGCCCCACATGTGGCCCATACATATACAACCACCAAACTAGATAAGATGGATGAAGCAAAGAAGTACAGGCCAACAGGAACCAGATGTAGATCTCTCCTGAGAGACACAGCCAGAATACAGCAAATACAGAGGCGAATGCCAGCAGCAAACCACTGAACTGAGAACGGGACCCCCATTGAAGGAATCAGAGAAAGAACTGAAAGAGCTTGAAGGGGCTTGAGACCCCATATGAAAAACAATGCCAATCAACCAGGGCTTCCAGGGACTAAGCCACTACCCAAAGACTATACATGGACTGACCCTGGGCTCCAACCTCATAGGTAGCAATGAATAGTCTAGTAAGAGCACCAGTGGAAGGGGAAGCCCTTGGTACTGCCAAGACTAAACCCCCAGTGAAGGTGATTGTTGTGGGGGGAGGGCAGTAATGGGGGGAGGATGGGGAAAGGAACAACCATATAGAAGAGGAACATCCCCCTCTAGGGTTAGGGGGATGTTTGCCTGGAAACAGGGAAAGGTAATAACAATTGAAATGTAAATAAGAAATACCCAATTTAATATACATGAGAGAAAAAAGGGGGGACAAGAATACTCTTGGGAGGGGATAGGAAGGCAATGTTTAGACCAGAGGCTGAAGGAACACCCATTCAGAGCATGCCCCATATGTGGCCCATACATATACAGCCACCAAAATAGATAAGATGGATGAATCAAAGAAGTGCAGGCTGACAGGAATCAGATGTAGATCTCTCCTGAGAGACACAGCCAGAATAAGGCAAATACATAGGTGAATGCCAGCAGCAAACCAATGAACTGAGAATGGGACCCCCTTTGAAGGAATCAGAGAAAGGACTGGAAGAGCTCAAAGGGGCTTGAGAGCCCCATATGAGCAACAATGCCAAGCAACCAGAGCTTCCAGGGACTAAGCCACTACCCAAAGACTGTACATGTACTGACCCTGGGCTCCACCTGCATAGGTAGCAATGAATAGTCTTGTAAGGGCACCAGTGGAAGGGAAGGGGTCCCCAAGGCTGGACCCCCAGTGAACAGGATTCTTGGGGGGAGGGCGGTAATGGGGGGAGGATTGGAAGGGGAACACCCATATAGAATGGGAGGGGGAGGGTTTAGGGGGATGTTGGAGTGGAAACCGGGAAAGGGAATAACATTTGAAATGTAAATAAGAAATACTCAATTTGATAAACATGGAAGAAAAAGAAAACAAAAGAAAGCACAAGGGGAGACAACCCTGGATATAGAAAACCTAAGAGACAAGGAGCTGTAGATACAAGCATCACCAACAGAACAGAATATAAGAGATAGAAGAGAGAATCTCAGGGGCAGAAGATACCATAGAAAACATTGAAACAACTGTCGAAGATAATGTAAAAGACAAAAAGCTCCTAGCCCAAAACATGCAGGAAGTACAGGACACAATGAGAAGATCAAACCTAAGGATAATAGGTATAGAAGACAGTGAAGACTCCCAATGTAAAGGGCCAGTAAATACATTCAACAAAATTATAGAAGAAAACTTCCCTAACCTAAAGAAAGAGATGCCCAAAACAATACAAGAAGCCTACAGAACTCCAAATAAATTGGACCAGAAGAGAAACACCTCCCATCATATAATAGTTAAAAAACCAAATGCACAAAACAAAGAAAGAATATTAAAAGCGGCAAGGGAAAAAGGTCAAGTAACTTATAAAGGCAGACCTATCAGAATTACACCAGACTTCTCACCAGAGACTATGAAAGCCACAAGATCCTGGACAGATGTCATACAGACCCTAAGAGAACACAAATGCCAGCCCAGGTTACTGTATCCAGCACAACTCTCAATTAACATAGATGGAGAAACCAAGATATTCTATGACAAAACCATATTTACACAATATCTTTCTACAAATCCAGCCTTATAAAGGATTATAGATGGAAAACTCCAACACAAGGAAAGAAACTACAATGTACAGAAAGCAAGCATGTAATTTCCTTGCAATGAAACCAAAAGAGAGACAAACATAATTCAACCTCTAACAACGAAAATAACTGGAAGTGACTATCACTATTTCTAAATATTTCTCAATATTAACAGGCTCAATTCCCCAATAAAAAGACATAGACTAACAGACTGCATATGTAAAGAGGTCCTAGCATTTTGCTACATGCAGGAAACATACTTCAGAGACAAAGACAGACACTACCTCAGAGTAAATGGCTGGAAAACAACATTCCAAGCAACGGCCCAAAGAAACAAGCTGGATTTGCCATTCTAAGAAAAAATAAAATTGACTTTCAACCAAAAGACATTAAAAAAGATAAGGAAGTAAACTTCATATCCATCAAAGAAAAAGTCCACCAAATGAACTCTCAATCCTACATAGCTATGTTCCAACTGCAAGGGCACCTACATACATAGAAGAAACGTTACTAAAGCTCAAAGCACACATTGCACCTCACACAATAATAGTAGGAGATTTCAACACCCCACCCTCATCAATGGACAGATCGTGGAAACAGAAATTGAACAGAGACATAGAGAATTTAACAGAAGTTATGAACCAAATGGATTTAACAGATATCTATAAAACATTCCATCCTAAATCAAAAGGATATACCTTCTTCTTAGCACCTCAGGGTACCTTCTCCAAAATTGACCATATAATCAGTCACAAAACAATCCTCAACAGATAAAGGAAGATAGAAATAATCCCATGATACTATCAGATCACCACAGACTAAGACTGTTCTTCAATAACAACAATAATGACAGAGAGCCCACATATATATAGAAGTTGAACAACGCTCTACTCAATGACAACTTGGTCAAGGAAGAAATAAAGAAAGAAATTAAATACTTCTTAAAATTTAATGAAAATGAAGATACAACATTCCAAACTTATGGAACACAATGAAAGCAGTACTAAGAGGAAAACTCATACCTCTGAGTGCCTGCAAAAAGAAGCAGGAGAGAGCATATATCAGCAGCTTAGTAGCACAAGAAAGCTCTAGAACAAAAAGAAATAAATAAACAATGGAGTGAGAGAAGGCAGGAAGGAAATAATCAAACACAGGGCTGAAATCAACCAAGTAGAAACGAAAAGGACTATACAAAGAATCAACAAAACCAGGAGCTGGTTCTTTGAGAAAATCAATAAGATAGATAAATCTTTAACCAGACTAACCAGAGGTCATAGAGAGTGTATCCAAATTAACAAAATCAGAAATGAAAATGGACACATAACAACAGAATCAGAAGAAATCAAAAAATCATCAGATCCTACTACAAAAGCCTATATTCAACAAAACTTGAAAATCTGCAGGAAATGGACAATTTTCTAGACAGATACCAGGTACCAAAGTTAAATCAGGAACAGATAGACCATTTAAACAACCCCATAACTCCTAAAGAAAAGAAGCATTTATTAAGTCTCCCAACCAAAAAGAGCCCAGGACTAGATGAGTTTAGTGCAGAATTCTATCAGACCTTCATAGAAGACCTCATACCAATACTGTCCAAACTATTCCACAAAATAGAAACAAACAGAGTACTACTAAATTCCCTCTATGAAGCTATAATTACTCTTATACAGAAACCACACAAAGACCCAACAATGAAAGAGAACTTCACACCAATTTCCCTTATGAATCTTGACGCAAAAATACTCAATAAAATTCTTGCAAACAGAATCCAAGAACTCATCAAAATGATCATCCATCAAGATCAAGTAGGCTTCATCCCAGAGATGCAGGGATGGTTTAATATACAAAATTCCATCAATGTAATCCACTATATAAACAAACTCAAAGATAAGAACCACATAATTGAATGGCTGAGAAATACCTAAAGAAATGTTCAACATCCTTAGTCATCAGGGGAATGCAAATCAAAACAACCCTGAGATTCCATCTTGCACCAGTCAGAATTGCTAAGATCAAAAACTCAGGTAACAGCAGATGGTGGCAAGGATGTGGTGAAAGAGGAACACTCCTCCATTGTTGGTGAGATTGCAAACTGGTGCAACCACTCTGGAAATCAGTCTGAAGGTTCATCAGAAAACTGGACTTTCCACTACCTGAGGACCCAGCTATACCTCTCCTGGGCATATATCCAAAAAATGCTCCAACATATAACAAAGACACATGTTCCACTATGTTCATAGCAGCCTTATTTATAATAGCCAGAAGCTGGAAAGAACCCAGATGCCCTTCAACAGAGGAATGGATTCAAAGAATGTGGTACATCTACACAATGGAGTAGTACTATCAAAAACAACGACTTCATGAAATTCATAAGCAAATGGAATGAACTAGAAAATATCATCCTGAGTGAGATAACTCAATCACAGAAAGACACATTTGGTATGCACTCATTGATAAGTGGATATTAGCCCAAAAGCCTGAACCACTCAAGATGCAATCCATAGACCACAGGAAGCTCAAGAAGAAGGATGACCAAAATGCGGATGCTCCCACTCCTTCTTAAAAGGGGAAAAAATATCCATAGGAGGGGATATGGAAGCAAAGTTTAGAGCAATGACTCAAGGAACAGCCATTCAGAGCCTGCCCCACATGTGGCATATATATATATATATATATATATATATATATATACATATATATATATGTATATATATATATGTATGTATATCCACCGAAACTAGATAAGATTGATGAAACTAAAAAATGCATGCTGAAAAGTACCAGCTATAGATCTCTCCTGAGAGACACATCCAGAGCATATCCAACACAGAGGTCAATGCTAGCAGCAAACCACTGAACTGAGAACAGGAGCCCTTGCGGGAATTAGAGGAAGGATTGAAAGAGTAGAAAGAGCTTGCAACCCCATAAGAACAACAATGCCAACCAACCAGAGCTTCCAGGGACTAAACCACTACTGAAAGTCTATACATGGACTGACCCAGGGCTCCAACTGCATATGTAGCAGAGAATATCCTTGTTGGGGCACCAGTGGAGGGGAAGCCCTTGGTCCTGCCAAGGTTGGATCCCCAGTGTAGGGTAATGTGGAGGGGCAGTAAGGAGGACAGATATGGGGAAAACCTGTATGGGGGAGGAGGAGGGTATGGAGGGCTTATGGACAGAAAACCCAGAAAGGGAATAACATTTGAAATGTAAGTAAAGAAATATATCTAATAAAAATAATAAATAAGTCCAAAACACGAATCTCTGAGGAATTCAAAAATAGAACATAACATTTCTAAAGATGTGATAATGACAAGCTAGAGCCAATAGAGGTAGGAGTCAGCTTGCTCAAGATGGGTTATCTACAATATCTAATTAAGGGACTGGTCGGATGGTCCAGTGGTACAAACATGAGCACCTGATTTCAATCCCCAGAATCCATGAAAAGACAGCATGGTGGTGGCTGCATGTAACTGCAGTACAGTCTAAAGCAAAAGGATAAGTTCCAGGTACAGAAGGAAGGTGGGGGGAGAGAGAAGATCCCCACAGTCAACCTTTGACCTCCACGCATTCATATACTCATGCATACTCCTCGCCCCCCCCACCTCCATCTTTGTCTTTCTGTGTCTCTTTCTGACACAAACATACATAAATAAAGAAACAGTTGATTCATTAAATAATCTAGTCAAGAGAACAAAATAGACAAAATAAGGATGAAAATGACTGAAGAAAGTCTGCTGTATGTAGAAGATAACATAAAGCAGGAAAATGCTCACAGCATGTGAGTTCAACAAAGAGAAGAGAGGTAAAGAACAGGGAAGTTTATTCAAGGATCCAATAACTGAAGCTTCCAAAATGAAGGTGGAAATGGAATTCAGATACAGGAATCCTAAAGACCTTGAATAAGACAAACCCAAAGGTTCGTCTTTGAAACAGACTACAACCACATTGTCCAAATTCAAAACAACAACCAAGAATTCTGAAAGCAGCAGCAGGAAACATATCATGCTCAGGGGGAGCCGATCAGAATACCAGTGGGTTTTCAGCAGAAAAGATTGTGGAATGTCACAGTCAAAGCATTCAAAGAAAAGCACTTCAGCCTACTATAAGGTACATAGATGACCCTTCCAGAATGAAAAGGAGATGAACGCGTCCACACACAAACAAAAGTCGAAGACGATTCTGGCAAGGTGGCAGAATAGGAAGCAGGAGGAATCATTTCTTTCATCTCTACAGAAATTGCACAGAAAGAATTAGTCAGACATTAAACATTATCACTACTGAAGGCTTGCAGCTTCCAGGGAAAGGCTCAGATAGGAAGATGCAGTTGAATTCAGTAAACTTCATCTTGTAGTACAGTCATAGCATCTTGTTCTCTATAGCCTTCCTGTGATGATGGCTGTTCCAAGAGAAGGCTGTCGAGAGCAGGGGGGAGGCAGAGTGGGAAAAACCCACCTTGTCCTATAAATGATAGTGACCCGGGATCTGACTGCCCACTGCTGCTTCTGCACACAGAGGGATTATCTAGTAGGTGGGCAATCATTGTGGGCACGCCTCTCTCCATTGTTTCAAGCCCAGATTCCTTGGGATGAGTGACAGTCCATGAGATGAAAGAGAACATTTGCAAACTATATGCTTGATTGATCTCTAAACTCGATGGGAAACTATAATTCAATAGGAAAAATTTTTACATATATTTAAAATAATACAACCTAACTGCACTAAGAACACTATAGATTTTTCAAAAGTAGGGATACATAGGACTCATACATAAAAAATGGACAATATCACTAATCATCAGGGATATGTAACCAATTAGTCACACCTGTTGGGAGACAAAAGTCAAGTGTTGGTGGTGATGTGGAGAAAATGGGACTCTGCCTTGCTGCCAGCGAGAGTGGACCTTGACAGAGTCATCATGAAAAGAAGTGGCAGGTTCGCCAAAGATTAAATTCAGAACCTCCCCCGAAAAACCAGCAATTTCACTTCATATTTCTTATCCAAGATTAAAATCAGAATCTCATGTTATTGTCGCAACATTCGCAATAGCTGCAAAAGAGAAATCATGTAAATGTTTGAGAATGGGTAGGGAAAGATGGTCGGGACTTACACCAAAGGTTCACAGGGGTCGCCTAAGATTATCAAAAAGCACAGATTTCTACGTTGTGACTCATAACAGTAGCAAAGTTGCAGTTATGATGTAGCAATGGAAATAGTTTTATGGTAGCAGGTCACCACAACATGAGGAACTGTACAAGAGTCACAGCGTTAGGAAGGCTGAGAACCTAGCATTAGAAAGGCTGAAAACTGGTGCTTTAGAAGGAAGGAAATACCATTCCAGCTACATGAATGAACCCGAAGAACTTCTTGCTGAGTGAAATAAGCCAGGAACAGAGAAAGCACTGCATATGTCACCAACGTTGTGATTTCTGAAGTAACCACTGCCAGGATAGGGAGTCTTACTGGGAAACTACTTGCCCTGAAACCAAGAGGTTCATGTTGAGCCCCAGTACCCATGATTTAAAAAAAAACCTAGGCATGCTAGCACACATTTACAGTACTGAGGCAAGGGTAGGCATAGCCCCAGCCTATGTGCCAAGCTTCAGGTCAGTGGCAGACACAGCCTCAAAAAGTAAACTATGAAGTAGGTGGTGCAAAGGGAGGAGATGGGAGGCTGGCCTCTGGCCTCTACCTACACCTGTGCACACACGTGCATAGACATCCATGTAAAAAATTAAGTAAGTTAGTAAAGTAGACACTGCAATAGAAATAGTGTCTGTGTAGAACGGTGTTCACCGGGTAACTGGAGAGAAGGAAGCGGAGTTGTTTAATCTAGAGCTGTTAAACTTCAGATACACAGAATTACTAATGCTCAGAAATCTGCTATTCAAAACGTGCCTGAGTAACTATATTAAATGCAGAAAGATTGATTAACAGTAGATGTCAAGATGGTCCTACATAATGAAATAAAAATGTATATATATATATATATATATACATATATATATATGTATGTATATATGAGAAACTATAACCCTAACCAGGCGCATAGTTTACAAATATTCTCTACCATACACATATACTTACACAGTGTGAGCGTAGCTATGGCCATTGACTTTTCCTATTTGTTTGAACACACGCTTGACATCCTGGGACCTTAGTGTTCAAGTTCTTCCTTGCCTTACTGGTGTCCTTCGTTCCCACCTTGGACACTTCTCCAACATCATTGTCTATTCATTGTCACATGCACTGTGTCACAGTGGCCTTCACTGAAGTGAATCTTACAGAGTGCCCATCAACACATATCATACTTAGATTTTTAATGACAAACTAAGCTATTTCTTTATCCACAAAATTGCTCCCAAACACCATAAATGCCATGAGCTCTCTTCTATATGATGTTGCAGAGCAGTCATATTTAAAGACATCACTTTCCATCTTGTTTTATACTTATTTCTCTATTAGACACAAAAGGACTTGAAAGCACAATCCAACTGAGAAACATATTCTTAGCATCTTACATGGCTAAGGATAGTGCTTAAAGGATAGTGGGTACTCGGACTTTTTCTAAGTGAATAAAACCATCCAGGAAGTAAACACACACAAAAAAAAAAAAGCATCCAAAAAATTGCTGACACAAAATGACTTAGGCTGGTTTAGCAAGCACAGGTAGGCATATAGGGCACACAAAAATTTGTCCAAATTTTGTTTCATAGAAATGTCCTTACCTGTGATATTGACTGCCCACACACGAAAAAAGCAACAACAGTTTGTCGACTACTTGTAGCAGTCATGATAGGAAATAGGGTGGATAAACTATTTTGGATTCTATATTGGCTTTTGAATATATACAATCCAAGTATTATAAACTAAAATTTAAAATCATAGACCCCCTCCTCTTTCTCTAGACTCTTGCCAATGTCTTCATCTCTGCGGGCTGTCTCATACTCAGAAGAGAGGCTTCAGTTCTCCAGCATAATTATCCTAGAACAAAATCAGTCCTACCGGAAGAAACAATCAGCTATTGTGCCTTTCAACATTGTAGTCAAAACCTCACATATCTCCCCAAAACCCGGATGTAAGGAAATGTTGCGGCCTCTGGTGCCCAGCTCTTCCCCACACTCCTCCACCTTTCCCAGTCCCTGCACTTCCCCGTGCCAACAGGCTTGCAGAAGGGTTCTCTTGCTCCCATTGTATTTGTTATTTTTCCATCTTCTCATTTGGAACTGAGGCTCTCTATGGTCTTTTTTAAATTCTGTATTGGACCGAGGTGGCCATTGCTCGAAGTGGAACAAAGTGAAATTCAGTCTGGAAAATGACAATGACACCTTTCCAGCTTCTCATCACTGCATATTCTGCCCGCCTTGGCTCCAGAAAATCCTCCAGTTATTTCCTTTTTGGCAGCATCTCTTTAGTGCACTTAATAAATTTGGACTTAGGAGGGCGAGGAGTACTGAGGAGCCGCGGCCTGCCGAGCACTTTTAACGTTGTAGACATTGCTCTCTTCCTTTGAGAGAGCTAAGTGAAGTACTGCCTGCTCTCGGTCGCTTCTGCCTCTGGTTTAGCCAGTCTCCTTGCTGCTTCAAAGACCCTCAAAGAGCAAGACCTTCATCTTCCAGGGAGCTTCCAAGAGTCCAGGGGAGCCCCAAGGCTCCAAATTCTTGCCCTTCCCAGACACTGTCAGGTCTCGTCTTTCCGATGCATGACGTTTACACATCACATAATTATTACCTTACTAGACTATTTCACTTGGATGCCACATTCCCCACAAAGCTTGTGATTTCTTCCAATGTAGTCAGTAGGTTCATGCCTAATAAATCCCCAGGGCACCTTGATTGAAACCGATCACAATCTATTGCTCAACTGCTTTTATACTTCTCTCTTGTGAAACATCTCAAAATCTAGGGAAATCTCTTACCCACTTTTGCGTCTCAAACAGCCACACGGGTGTAGCAGAGCATCCATTGACATTCCAGGAGTGAGCCTGATGTCTGAGCTTCCATATGTGTATGTCTGTTGAATCCCTTTGCCCAGAAGCTCTTTCAATGGAAATTCTCTCTGGTGGAAACCTGTAACGATTAGTAATTATCACCAAAAATCTATTGAAGTGTGTCTTTTAAGGAGATCCCGGATCAGATGGATATGTTGGAAACTGGAGAATATGCCCTGGGATTTACTTGAAGGTGGAAGAAATAAACCATAAAGCCAGGCGGTACAATTTATGTAGTTAGGTGACTGATCTTGAGGCTGTCTCTCCCTCAGCCCAGCCTGTCTACTGCAGATCATCAGCCTTTCAAAAGTCCTGTACAAAGACTGGAGGAGTTGGTTGTCCTGATGAATCTAAACATGTGCAGTCTAATAGGGGACATGAAACCTTGCCTACAGCGTGTACGCCTTCGCTGGGACTCTGTAATGATGCGCCTATAAAAATGTTCCAACTATTACCAAAAGTCCTGGCAAGCTGAGGGGTTGCATTCACAGCCAGCCCTCCGGGGTTCTCCAGTGACTCAGTGTGCCTCTGCTGCTGCACCCTGCCTCATTAAGCCGCTGTGTTATTCAGACTGACATTCATTACTCAGAATTAAGTGCCTGTGTGTAAATGCTTATTTTGGATAATTCAGAAGTGCCGCTAACTCCCTTCTAATTTTTATTCACGATCAAAATACTTTCCTCAGGACGTCTAGTCAGTCCAATTGGAGGACAAGTTATTAAAAGTATGTCATACTTGACAGAGCCAGCTTGCTTTTCAGTCTTTCTCCCAGCTCCCCACTCTACAAGATCTTTGACATCTACCAACGATTCTAACACACTCCTGAGAAGTCTTGATAAATAATCAGGATCTCCCTCCAATGGTTATTGTACTGCTGCCATAAACCTTCTGCGCAACCACAGACGGACAGATCCGGATGGAATTTAGGGAAGGGGCACCATAATCACATTTTATTGGTTGAAAAACTCTGTTTTCAACAAAAAAAGGAAGCAAGGCCAGCCGTGAGATGGTGTCTTCAATATGCGACAGGGAGGCTGCACCCATGAAATCTCAACAATATGGTTGCCTATACAAGGCCTGAACAATGGCAACACCAAGTGACATGCCAATATAGGTGGGAGAAATCTCTCACAAGGCCCCACTCCCAGGTGGAGACCTTCAGGTAACTGATAACTGCAGAGAGGAGGAGAAGCAGTTTGCACCGGGGATGAGCCCCTGATAGGTTAGCCCGTCCCAAGCTGTCAGCCCTAAATGAACCCAGCATGTAAATTTATGAATAGATACAATAATAATAATAATAGAATAAGAGGCCATGAACTTGAAGGGAGAAAATGGGAGTAACTGGAAACAGGATAGTGAATGTTATGTAAATGTATATTCATATCAAATTTTCAAAAATTAGTAAAATAGTCAAAGGAAGCACAACAAAGGTGCCGCTCACACTTTTTTTCTCATCATAATGTCTGTGCAATCAGCAGGAGTCCCAGGCTGAGACATTTAGATATTTAAACATAATCCTTTTAAATACCAAATACGTCATCTTGATTTTTCCCCTCAAGGTACAGAAGTTTTCATCAAAACCTACATAAAATTTAAAGTTTTATTTCAAATGCCATCTTTCAACCCCACCCCTTATTAAGACACTGGCTTTAAGATTAATGTCTAAGCATTAAAACGTAAACGTTGCGTGTCAAGAAAGGCTCTGCAGATTACCATGGAAAGATGATGATTGCTCTTCAGAAATGGAGAAGAAGCAGCTCTGAGGGAGAGGAGAGGTGAGAGGGAAAGGGGAGAAGGATGCATTGTATGAGAGAAGAACGAATGAATGAATGAGTGAATGAGAACACAAATAAATAAACTAAAAACAAACTACCAAAGTCATGTTAAGCAAAGAAAGACAACAACATTCTCTGGAGACCAGAGAAAGCCAGGGAAGCAGGACAAGGAAGCACAGTGCGGCCCAGTGGACAGGATTCCAGAAGAAAGAGAATTCTGGGGAAGAGGAGTAAGGACCTCTGTTGACGAGGCAGCCATGAGTCAACACTGGCTTCCCGGCTTTAGGAATGTATCAACGCAACGTTGGATAATACTAGCAGAAACTGGGTGAGGGGGGCATAAAAATACCAGTTGCTCGATAATTTACAGTGACTCTAATCTCTTACCAAAAATAAGATACTGTCTAAAGTAATCATTAATTCAAATATCTTTATACAATAGCCAAGCTTTTATATAAAAATGTAAGCCAGCAACATTGCCTGGACCATAAGTAAACAATATTTGTTTAATAGTGACCATAATGCATGCAAGCATATAATTAAACCACAATCTGTACTATAGGGCTGCAGGTGTAGTTCAGTGGCTTGCCTAGCATGTCATGGGTTCAATTCCCAGCACAGGAGAGAGGCAGGGAGTGGTAGTCAGCCCCAAACTCTGATATAGCAGTGGTGACAGAATGAAAAGAAAGTGGAAGAGGAGTGTGAAAAAGACCTATATCGCCACTCACCTAAAGAAATCAATAGTGCCTATAAAAAGTTCAAGTTTTCTGATTCTTATAATTATTTTTATTGTAATGTTACAAAACCAGACAAGTTTTATGGTTTTTTATTTTTTTATTAGATATATTTCTTTACATATATTTCAAATGTTATTCCTCTTCCCAGTTTCCTGTCCATAAGCCCCCATTCCCTCACTTCCCCCTCTCCTATACAGGTATTCCCCCTACATTCCCCTTACTGCTCCCCCATATTCCCCTGCACTGAGGGTCCAATCTTGGCAGGACCAAGGACTTCCCCTTTCACTGGTTCCCCAACAAGGATATTCTCTGTTATATATGCAGTTGGAGCCCTGGGTCAGTCCATGTATAGTCTTTCAGTAGTGGTTTAGTCCCTGGTGCTCTGGTTGGTTGACATTGTTGTTCTTACGGTGTTGCAAGCTCCTTCAACTCTTTCAATATTTCCTCTAATTTTCCCCAGGGGTCCTGTTCTCAGTTCAGTGGTTTGCTGCTAGCACTGACCTATGTATTGTACATGCTCTGGATGTGTCTCTCAGGAGAGATCTATATCCTGTCCCTTTCAGCATGCATTTTTTAGTTTCATCAATCTTATCTAATTTTGGTGGCTGTATATATGGGCCACATGTGGGGCAGGCTCTGAATGGTCATTCCTTCAGTCACTGCTCTAAATTTTGCTTCCATATTCCCTTCTAGGGATATTTTTCTCCCTTTTAAGAAGAAGTGAGAGCATCTATCTGCATTTTGGTCATCCTTCTTCTTGATCTTCCTGTGGTCTGTGGATTGTATCTTGCGTAATTCGAGCTTTTTGGCTAATATCTAATTATCAATGAGTGCATACCAAGTGTGTCTTTATGTGATTGAGATACCTCACTCAGGATGATATTTTCTAGTTCATTCCATTTGCCTATGAATTTCATGAAGTCATTGTTTTCGATAGCTGAGTAGTACTCTGTTGTGTAGATGTATCATATTTTTTGAAATCATGCCTCTGTTGAAGGGCATCTGGGTTCTTTCCAGCTTCTGGCTATTATAAATAAGGCTGCTATGAACATAGTGGAGCATGTGTCTTTGTTATATGTTGGAGCATCTTTTGGGTATATGCCCAGGAGAGGTATAGCTGGGTCTTCAGGTAATTCAATGTCCAATTTTCTGAGGAACCTCCAGACTGATTTCCAGAGTGGTTGTACCAGTTTGCAATCCCACCAACAATGGAGGAGTGTTCCTCTTTCTCCACATCCTTGCCAGCATCTGCTGTCACCTGAGTTTTTTTATCTTAGCCATTCTGACTGGTGTGAGGTGGAATCTCAGGGTTGTTTTGATTTGCATTTCCCTGATGATTAAGGGTGTTGAACATTTCTTTAGGTGCTTTTTGGTCATTCGATAATCCTCAGCTGAGAATATTTTGTTTAGCTCTGTACCCCATTTCTAATAGGGTTATTTGGCTCTCTGGAGTCTAACTTCTTGAGTTCTTTTTATATTTTGGATATTAGCCCTCTATCAGATGTAGGGTTGGTAAAGATCTTTTCCCAATATGTTGGTTTCTGTTTTGTCCTAATGACAGTGTCTTTTGACTTACAGAAGCTTTGTAGTTTTATGAGGTCCCATTTGTTGATTCTTGATCTTAGAGCATAAGCCATTGAAAACCAGACATTTTTAAACAAAAAGGGGGTATGGAGTGGAAGTTTCCAGTAGTGTCATGTGATGCAGACTCACATGGTGTTTTGCTGAGGCAAGACCTGTGGGAGGACACATGATGTTTGAAGTTAGTATAAATAGGATTCAATGGACAGTGATGGGGTGTTTTCATAGCTTTGTTGAGAGAGGTATGGCAGATAATTTCTGGTAGGCTGGTCCTGGTTGCTTTGCTGACTCATGCTAATTAGGCAGAGGCCTGGCAGTTTCTGCTGTATTGTGCCACCACTGCTGATTTGTGTTTGGTATGCTGACACTACTAAACTGGACTGCTGGTATCCTGACAAATGGAGATTGAAATTGCCCCCCAAAAAACTACTTCTAAACAGGTCCACATCTTCGTGTCCTATTTACCATCTTTGGATGATGGGCCAGAAGAGGGACAAAGCATTTAAAAACCCTTATTACTACAGTCGGCAGTACCTAATACTAATAAAGAATGAATGCTGAGGTAAATATTGCTGAAAGGAGCTAAATTGCTTTGGAATTTAGGAATAAGAACTAGGAAACAAAAATCACTGTTATTCTGTTTTAGTGTTGTATACGATCTTTAATGATTGGAACCCTGAGATTACAACATGTTCACTGGTATAAATTCCTCTGCATCTTTCTCTGTGAATAGCTTAGCCCCAGCAGACCCACAGTTGCAACATTTTGTAGTGGGGATATATCATTCAAGATATCCTGAGGTGTATCATAATTCAAGGTATAGAAATATGAAGAAAAGGGAAGAGATTGGAATACCATAGCCATGAGTCACAGAAGTCACAGGGATACCAGCATCTAGGTGAAGCAGGAAGCATGCTTTACAGAGGCTCTGAGGGAGCATGACCTTTAACATCTTGAGTTTATAATTTTAGCTTCCAGGACTGAGGGGAAATGAGTAGCTTACTCTAAGTCACTATGTTTGTAGTGCATTGGAAGCCTTAGGGATCTCATAGATCCACCACCTATAGCTTTCTCCCCAGCAAAACTACACGTGTTTTCAAATAAAATTGTAATTGCCAGAAATTTGAAAATATTGTTTAAGATTCATGACTTTGAAGTCACAATAGGGACTGATTGCTTAATAAGATAATATATAGCAAATTTATTTTTCAAAACTATTCAGTAAATTAACAGAGTTTTCTCCCACTTTATAAGCATAGACAATGAGTTTTTTCTAGTTCACATTTCCAAGATACAGACCATCATGGTAAGAAAGTCATGGCGACGGGAGCTTGAGACAGCCAGTCATACTGCATTGCAAGCAGGAAGCAAGGAAGATGAATGCTGAAGACAGCTACCGCTCTGTTTTCATGTGGTCCAATACCTAGTCAAGAAATTGTACATCCTGTCAAAATGGCATTCAACATTACCCATCACGAGTCACTTCTTGTCAACTTGACTTCCAAACATAGCATTTTCAAAGCATAACTGTTCACCCTTCATCCTCATAAGCTCATGACTCTCTCATAATTCAAAAGAAACTCATTCCAATATTAAAAAGCCCCATAGTCTTAACAATTCTAGCACTATTTAAAAGGTCAAAATCTCCTCTGGCACTCAAGACAATTTCTTAATTATGAGACCTGTAAAGTTAAATTTATAAGTTAGAAGCATCTATTACATAACAGCACAAAAAGTGAGAAGACTAGGAAATAGGAATGATTAGACCGAAATCCAGAAGAGAAGACGTCAAATCCTGCAATTGCTTGCATGGCATCTGGGGCTCATATATTAACATCTGTGCTCGAAAGGTCGTCGTGAGTATCTTTCCTCTTCCAATTCTGATGCCTGTAGCACATATGGCTTCTCAGACAAGCTCCACTGCATGCCTGCAGCTTCCCTTAGGAATTTCCCACATCATGGCATCTAACATCAAGGCATTTCCACTGTTTCACCTTCACGGCTTCACACAATGAGCTATCAAGACTTCCATAGGGAGCCACACATGCTCTGGCCCCAGTGCCTCTCTGCACATTTAGTATAATGCTTCAGGACTGACCCTATCCTTCATCATTTATACCTACAAAAAAAAATGAATACCATGAGGAGGAAGATAGCAAACTCTGTTGCCAGTGGAGTTGACCCTAGCCCCATTGGATAATTAGCTTCTGTGTGGTAAAGCTGGAGAAACAATTCCCTAAAGCATTGCTTTCAAGGAATAGGAAACCCCTTTCAGTTGCATGCTCAGTTCACTTGGTCTCCTTTCAAATAAGTTTAGATTTTATAAGTAAAAGCATCTGATAGTCAAGTTCCTGCACATAAGGCACCTTCCTACTGCTTCGATGCAGGGCCAGATATTCCATTTGAATTAATACCCTATTTCCCAGCATGCACCTTGGGTGCAACTTTTAACAGATTTTTTTCCTCCGAGACAACACGCATTTTTTATTTTTCTGCATAACCTTTTGCAAATTTCCAGTGTGGAGTTGGATATGCACAGTAAAAGGATTCCCAGTGAAGGAAAGAACACCAACCTACCCACAAAATGTTCAACCCAAAATCTCATCAGAGAATTATCTCCTCTCATGATTCCACGAATGCCCATTAATGATGCTATGATGTGCTTGTAGAATTAAAAGGGCTCTGATCAGATACCCATAGCCAAATTAAATTTAAATTTTCATTTCTTTTTTTACAGTGATTAGCAACCGAAGAGCATTGGCAAGGCCCTGGTACATATAGAGAGCACTGGTCTCAGAGAGGAATAGAGATCTGAGGGGGAGGAAGTTTTCAACAAAGGAGGAGGATAGGGAGAAACCCCTTACTAAGATAAAATAAATAACAAAAAACAAATATTTCTAAAAGAAAAAAAAAGAATTATCAGTAACTTCCTGCAAGGAAATTAGTCGCATAATTTCTAAATTTTAGTATCTTTCCACATTATTTACTTTTTTTAATCTTAAGGAGTAAACAGTACTTGAGAATGACAATCGATACAGCGCACATGAATTATAGTTAAAATCTAGTCAAGGTAATGAGAGGTGAGAAGTGTATATTACAATACGAGATGCAGTTTGGGCCTGTATTACATGATTTGCTGTATTCGTGATACATGGAAATAAACTGAAATAGTGACAGTTATTTGTAAACTTGCTCCTTCTCAGAAACAGATCAAAGAATATAAACATGTAGTCCATTATACCTGGCATCCAAAACACTCCACATTTTATTCCCCTCCCTGCCCCACCCCACCTGTCTCCACAAGGATGACGCCACACCCCTTACCACACCAGACCTCTAAACTCCTTGGGGTCTTCAGTCTCTTGAGCCCAGACCCCGTAGTCCTCTGCTGTACATGTGTTGGGGGACTCAGCTGGTGTATGCTGCCTTGTTGGTGATCCAGTGTCTGGGAAATCTTGGGAGTTCAGGTAAAACTGAAACTGCTGGTCCTCCTAGAGGGTCGTCTTCCTCCTAAGCTTCTTCCAGCTTTTCCCTAATTCAACCAGACCGGTCAGCAGCTTCCGTCCATTGGTTGGGTGTAAATATCTACATCTGACTTTTTCAGCTGCTTGTGGGTCTTTCGGAGAGCAGTCATGATAGGTCCCTTTTTGTGAGTGCTCCATGGCCTCAGTAATACTGTCAGGCATTGGGGCCTCCCCTTGAGCTGGATTTCACTTTGGATCTGTCACTAAACCTTTATTTCCCCAGGCTCTTCTCCATTTTCATCTCTGTAGTTCTTTCAGACAAGAACAATTATGGGTCAGAGTTTTGACTGTGGGATAGCAACCCCATCCCCCACTTGATGCCCTGTCTTTCTGCTGGGCTCTACAACTTCCCTCTCCCCACTGTAGGGCATTTCCTCTAAGGTCCCTCCCTTTGAATCCTGAAAATCTCTCACCTCCCAGGTCTCTGGTACATTATGGAGGATCTTCCCAACCTCCTACCTCCCAAGGTTGCCTGCTTCCATTCTTTCTGCTGGCCCTCAGGGCTTCAGTCCTTTTCCCCGACCCAATATACCAGATAATGTCCCCCTCCCCACCCCCGTCCTGCACTGTCCCCTTTTCTTCCCAGGCTACTTGGCATCATGAGAACCTAGTTCTTCCACCATAGCAAGTCCTGGGTAGCCCAACACACTGGAAAAGCAAGATTCAGATTTAAAATCACATATCATGATGATGATAGAAGACATTAAGAAGAGCATAAATAACTCACTTAAAGAAATACAGGAAAACACAGGTAAACAAGTAGAAGCCCTTAAAGAGGAAACACAAAAATCCCTTAAACAAATACAGGAAAACACAACCAAACAGGTGAAGGAATTGAACAAAACCATCCAGGATCTAAAAATGGAAATAGAAACAATAAAGAAATCACAAAGGGAGACAGCCCTGGAGATAGAAAACCTAGGGAAGAGATCAGGAGTCATAGATGCAAGCATCACCAACAGAATACAAGAGATAGAAGAGAGAATCTCGGGTGTGGTATCAGAAGATCCCATAGAAAACATTGATACAGCAGTCAAAGAAAATGTAAAACACAAAAAACTCCTAACCCAAATATCCAGGAAATCCAGGACACAATGAGAAGATCAAACCTAAAGATAATAGGTATAGAAGAGAGCGAAGATTCCCAACTTAAAGGGCCAGTAAATATCTTCAACAAAATTATGGAAGAAATCTTCTACCTCTTGTATTCCATTGGTGATACTTACATCTGTAATTCCTGACCTCATTCCTAGGTGTTTCATTTCCAAGTTTGCCTCCATTTGTGTTTTCTTTATTGTCTCTACTTCCACTTTTAGGTCTTGGACCACTTTATCCAATTCCTTCACCTGTTTAATTATGTCTTCCTGTATTTCTTTAAGGGATTTATTTGTTTCCTCTTTAAGGGATTCTACCTATATATCTGTGCTTCCTGTATTTCTTTCAGTGACTTATGTATATCCTCCTTAAATGAGTCTTTTATCTTTATGAGGTAGGATTTTAGGTGAGCTTCACGATTTTCAGGTATGTTGGTGTATTCAGGGCTTGCTGTGGTAGGAGAACTGTATTCTGTTGATGGCCATGTATATTGGCTTCTGCTGCTCATGGTCTTGCACTGGCTTCTCATCATTTAGTTTTCCTTTGTGTTTGCTGGTCTGGGTAACACTGTCTAGAGTCTGCCTCTTTTGTCCCTGGGTTACTTCCGGTCTCCTGGTAGGCCTGGGCCCTGGCCATAGCAGACCTCCTGTGGGGCCTTCCAACTGGAAGGTCTTCGGAGGGGCAGAGAAGTGCTGATCTGTTCCCCCAGCTGCAGTAGATCTCCTGAGAGTCCTTCAGACTGTTGGGGTCTTCAGAGGAGCAGTCAAGCTGTTGTGCTATGTGAAGCTATTCTCCAGGGGAGTGGGTGTGGGTGTGCTATGGACTATGGTTTCCATTTCCCTGTGTGCAGCAGAACTTTAGGGAGGCTTTCAGTCTTTTGGGTCAGTTGCCCTGCATGCCAGAGAGTCTCTGGGAGGTCTTCAGACTATGGTGTCGTTTGTCCTGTGTACAGAGGAAGTCTTAGGATGCCTTTAAGCTGTGGTGTCCTAAATGCAGAGGATCTTCTGGTATGTGACTGGCTGTGGTATCTGAAGTCCTGAGTGCAGCAGATCTCCTGGGATGCCTCAGGATATGGTGTCTTTCAGGGAGCAGACCAACTAGCAATCTATCCCAGCAGAAAGGACCAAACAGAAAGGGAGTGGTATTGGACAGGTGAGGGTTTTGGGGGTGATGGGTCCTGAGTCCACTGGGCTCCCAGTGGAAGCTGAGGGATTTCAGGAGTGTTCTTACCAAATGCTCTGAGTGCAGGGGAACTTCTGGAATGCTTCAGGATATGGTGTCTTCTGGGGAGCAGATTAGCTAGCTGGGGTGGAAGGGTGAATTTAAATTTTCTTAACCTCTCAGCTTATGGGAATAGCAAAAACCAGATTCTTGGCCAAAATAGCTTATGAATGGATTGTAGTCCAGCTCCTGATAGAATGCTTATCCCCCCTTGAGACTTCATGAGCCAGATGGACTTAGTCTGCACTTCTTTCAGCCTTCTTGTCTACCAGAATTCCATCAGAGTAGCCTACCAAGCTCTGGTAACAGTATCTGAGGGGATTTCTTGCCTAAAGTTCCAAATTCTTCACATTCCTCCTATAAACCAATTCCAAAGTCCCAAGAGCCACCTGGTCAAGTTTATCATATAACACCTTCTCAGCATAACTTTTCTTAGTTAATTGTCTTATTGCTGTGATAAAATAATTTTACAGAAACAGCATAAAGTATTAAGTGTTTTGATTGCATATTTGATTAGTTTGTTTTGGATCATAGTTCTGATAGACAGTATATCATGTTTGGAAAGTCACTGCAGCAGGAAAATGAGACAGCTGATCATATTGTATCCATAGTCTGGAAACAGAGGAAGATGAATCCTGACACTCAAGTATCTTCCTCCATTTTATTGAGTCTAGAATCCAAATTCAGGGAATAGTTCTATTCACTTCTAGGATAGAAATAGGTCTACCTCATTTAACCCAATCAAAGTAATCCTTCACAGACATGCGAGTGTCTTGTCTCTTTGATAATTCTTGACCCTGTAAAGCTGATAATCAATATTAATCCTCATAGTTGTCAAGATGAAAAGCTCCCAACATGTACAAACAAGGACCATTCCCATCCACTTTAACTTGTTTTATCTCTTACTGTGGATCCAAACTAATATTTTGAATCAATGAAGTGAGTATGAGATATGGAGAGAAATTTGCACTGTATTTCATCACTGACTACAAATCATCTTATGATAAAAAAAAACAAAGTAGAAGGTAAGTATTATGATTCACATATTATGTGGGTATTTGGTCGTTAAATAGTTAAATAGTAAGTGACAAATATGATGTATTTATGGCACTGTCAGGCTCCAAACCTCACAGTACCTTGTCACCTTCACCAGCCTACTTCCTATGACCCCCATGGAGGGGGGAACAGAATGTATTTAAATGGTTAAAGATTCTTGAGGACGGAAATATGAAATAACTAGAAAGAAATAGTAGAAAACTGGTAGTACATTAAAACAAAATGTGTGAGTGACCAGAGGAAGGAAACATTAGGCCATGAGAATCATCTAGTAACTAGTCAATAGAGCAAGGTCAATGTGGGTGGTTGGATGACAAACAAGTTTCTCAGTATCCACCTATGATGACTTCAAATTTTTTTACGTTTGAATCTTGGTATTGTTTTATGATAAGATTTTATTCCCTTTTTATCACAGTAAAACTAAGCTTCAAGATCTGACTATAATAAATATCTCAGTTCTGAGATTTAGGAAAAATATTGGAGCCTTATATGCCATAGTTTCTTCATCTATTAAGTGTTCTAAAATAGCCATATCTTCAAGGAAATTTTGGAATGAATGAAAGTTTGCTATTGCATAAAATTTAGGCCTAATTTATTAAGATCACAGTGATTTCTATTATGGGTTATTACTTGACGTGTCATAAAACCATTGCCATGTCTCACTCTAGCCCAGAGCATCCTCACAGTGGAGATAACTCATAGGAAATGGGAAACATTAATGTGCCACGTCTCCTGTGATAGATTCAGAAATAAGAAAGACAAGCTTCCCTTGCCCAGCTATTTTACATCAAATTCTGCTTGATACATAGAGCATCTCTATCTGACTGACTGTCTGTCTGTCTATATATCTACCTATATATCTATAATCTATATCTATTATCATCTACATATATATACCTATCATCTATCTATCTAACATCTATCTCTATCTGCCTAGCATCTATCATCTATCTCTATCATATATATGTACATATATATAAATTAAATTAAAAATGGAAATAGAAGCAATAAAGAAAGCACAAAGGGAGACAACCTTAGATATAGAAAACCAAAGGAAGAGACAAGGAGCCATAGATACAAACATCACCAACAGAATACAAGAAAGAGAAGAGATAATCTCAGGAGCACAAGATTCCATAGAAATCATCGACACAACTGTCAAAGATAATGTAAAAAGGAAAAAGCTACTGGCCAGAAACATACAGGAAATCCAGGACACAATGAGAAAACCAAACCTAAGGATAATAGGTATAGAAGACAGTGAAGACTCCCAACTCAATGGACCAGTAACTATCTTCAACAAAATCATAGAAGAAAACTTCCACAACCTAAAGAAAGAGATGCTCATAAACATACAAGAAGCCGACAGAACTCCAAATAGATTGGACCAGAAAAGAAACTCCTCCCATCACATAATAGTTAAAACACCAAATGCACAAAACAAAGAAAGAATATTAAAAGTAGTAAGGGAAAAAGGTCAGGTACCATATAAAGACAGACTTACCAGAATTACACCAGACTTCTCACCAGAGACTATGAAAGCCAGAAGATCATGGACAGATGTCATACAGACTCTAAGAGAACACAAATGCCAGCCCAGGTTACTGTATCCAGCAAAACTCTCAATTAACATAGATGGAGAAACCAAGATATTCCATGACAAAACCAAATTTACACAATATCTTCCTACAAATCCAGCCCTTCAAAGGATAATAAATGGTAAAGCCCAACACAAGGAGGCAAGCTACATCCTAGAAAAAGCAAGAAACTAATCATTTTGCAACAAAACAAAGAGAAGACAAGCACACAAACATAATCTCACATCTAGCCATGAATATAGCAGGAAGTAACAATCACTATTGCTTAATATCTTTCAACATCAATGGACTCAATTCCCCAATAAAAAGACACAGATTAACAAACTGGATGCAAAATGAGGACCCAACATTTTGCTGCCTACAGGAAACACACCTCAGAGACAAAGGTAGACACTACCTCAGAGTAAAAGGCTGGAAAACCACTATCTAAGCAAATGACCTGAAGAAGCAAGCTGGAATAGCCATATATCGAATAAAATCAATGTTCAACCAAAATCATCAAAAAACATAAGGAAGGACACTTCATATTTCTCAAAGGAAAAATCCACCAAGATGAAATCTCAATCCTAAATATGTATGCCCCAAATACAAGGCACCTACATACATAAAAGAGAAACCTTACTAAAGCTCAAAACACACATTGCACCTCACACAATAATAGTGGAGATTTCAACACCCACTCTCCATCAATGGATAGATCATGGAAACAGAAATTAAACAGAGACGTAGACAGATTAAGAGAAGTCATGAGCCAAATGGACTTAATGGATATTTATAGAACGTTCTACCCTAAAGCAAAAGGATATACCTTCTTCTCAGCTCCTCATGGTACTTTCTCCAAAATTGACCATATAATTGGTCAAAAAACGGGCCTCAACAGGTACAGAAAGATAGAAATAATCCCATGCGTGCTATCAGACCACCACGGCCTAAAACTGGTCTTCAATAACAATAAGGGAAGAATGCCCACATATACGTGGAAATTGAACAATGCTCTACTCAATGATAACCTGGTCAAGGAAGAAATAAAGAAAGAAATTAAAGACTTTTTAGAATTTGATGAAAATGAAGGTACAACATACCCAAACTTATGGGACACAATGAAAGCTGTGCTAAGAGGAAAACTCATAGCGCTGAGTGCCTGCAGAAAGAAACAGGAAAGAGCATATGTCAGCAGCTTGATAGCACACCTAAAAGCTCTAGAACAAAAAGAAGCAAATACACCCAGGAGGAGTAGAAGGCAGGAAATAATCAAACTCAGAGCTGAAATCAACCAAGTAGAAACAAAAAGAACCATAGAAAGAATCAACAGAACCAAAAGTTGGTTCTTTGAGAAAATCAACAAGATAGATAAACCCTTAGCCAGACTAATGAGAGGACACAGAGAGTGTGTCCAAATTAACAAAATCAGAAATGAAAAGGGAGACATAACTACAGATTCAGAGAAATTCAAAAAATCATCAGATCTTACTATAAAAAGCCTATATTCAACAAAACTTGAAAATCTGCAGGAAATGGACAATTTCCTAGACAGATACCAGGTACCAAAAAGTTAAATCAGGAACAGATAAACCAGTTAAACAACCCCATAACTCCTAAGGAAATAAAGCAGTCATTAAAGTCTCCCAACCAAAAAGCCCAGGTCCAGACGGGTTTAGTGCAGAATTCTATCAGACCTTCATAGAAGACCTCATACCAATATTATCAAACTATTACACAAAATTGAAACAGATGGAGCACTACAAATTCCTTCTATGAAGCCACAATTACTCTTATACCTAAACCACAAAAAAGACCCAACAAAGAAAGAGAACTTCAGACCAATTTCCCTTATGAATATCGGCCTAAAAATACTCAATAAAATTCTGGCAAACCGAATCCAAGAGCACATCAAAACAATCATCCTACCATGATCAAGTAAACTTCATCCCAGGCATGCAGGGATGGTTTAATATCTGGAAAACCATCAACGTGATCCATTATATAAACAAACTGAAAGAACAAAACCACATGATCATTTCATTAGATGCTGAGAAAGCATTTGACAAAATTCAACACCCCTTCATGATAAAGTCCTGGAAAGAATAGGAATTCAAGGCCCATACCTAAACATAGTAAAAAATATACAGCAAACCAGTTGCTAACATTAAACTAAATGGAAGAAACTTGAAACAATCCCACTAAAATCAGGGACTAGACAAGGCTGCCCTCTCTCCCTACTTATTCAATATAGTTCTTGAAGTTCTAGCCAGAGCAATCAGACAACAAAAAGGAGGTCAAGGGGATACAGATTGGAAAAGAAGAAGTTAAAATATCACTATTTGCAGATAATATGATAGTATATTTAAGTGATCCCAAAAGTTCCACCAGAGAACTACTAAAGCTGATAAACAACTTCAACAAAGTGGCTGGGTATAAAATTAACTCAAATAAATCAGTAGCCTTCTTCTACACAAAAGAGAAACAAGCCGAAAAAGAAATTAGGGAAACGACACCCTTCATAATAGACCCAAATAATATAAAAGTACCTCGGTGTGACTTTAACCAAGCAAGTAAAAGATCTGTACAATAAGAACTTCAAGACTCTGAAGAAAGAAATTGAAAAGACCTCAGAAGATGGAAAAAGATCTCCCATGCTCATGGATTGGCAGGATTAATATAGTAAAAAAATGGCCATTTTACCAAAAGCGATCTACAGATTCAATGCAATCCCCATCAAAATACCAATCCAATTCTTCAAAGGTTAGACAGAACAATTTGCAAATTCATCTGGAATAACAAAAACCAGGATAGCTAAAACTATCCTCAACAATAAAAAGGACTTCAGGGGAATCACTATCCTGAACTCAAGCAGTATTACAGAGCAATAGTGATAAAAACTGCATGGTATTGGTACAGAGACAGACAGATAGACCAATGGAACAGAATTGAAGACCCAGAAATGAACCCACACACCTATGGGCACTTGATTTTTGACAAAGGCCAAAACCATCAATGGAAAAAATAGCATTTTCAGCAAATGGTGCTGGTTCAACTGGAGGTCAACATGTAGAAGAATGCAGATCGAACCATGCTTATCACCCTGTACAAAGCTTAAGTCCAAGTGGATCAGGACCTCCACATCAAACCAGATACACTCAAACTAATAGAAAAAAAACTAGGGCAGCATCTCGAATACATAGGGGCACTGGAGAAAATTTCCTGAACAAAACACCAATGGCTTACACTCTAAGATCAAGAATCGACAAATGGGATCTCATAAAACTGCAAAGCTTCTGTAAGGTAAAGGACACTGTGGTTAGGACAAAACGGCAACCAACAGATTGGAAAAGATCTTTACCAATCCTACAACAGATAAAGGCCTAATATCCAAAATACACAAAGAACTTAATAAGTTAACTCCAGAGAGCCAAATAACCCTATTAAAAAAATGGGGTTCAGAGCTAAACAAAGAATTCACAGCTGAGGAATGCCGAATGGCTGAGAAACACCTAAAGAAATGTTCAAAATCTTTAGTCATCAGGGAAATGCAAATCAAAACAACCCTGAGATTTCACCTCACACCAGTGAGAATGGCTAAGATCAAAAACTCAGGTGACAGCAAATGCTGGGGATGTGGAGAAAGAGAACACTCCTCCATTGTTGGTGGGGTTGCAGACTGGTACAACCATTCTGGAAATCAGTCTGGAGGTTCCTCAGAAAATTGGACATTGAACTGCCTGAGGATCCAGCTATACCTCTCTTGGGCATATACCCAAAAGATGCCCCAACATATAAAAAAGACAAGTGCTCCACTATGTTCATAGTAGCCTTATTTATAATAGCCAGAAGCTGGAAAGAACAGATGCCCTTCAACAGAGGAATGGATACAGAAAATGTGGTACATCTACACAATGGAATATTACTCAGCTATCAAAAACAATGACTTTATGGAAATTCATGGGCAAATGGTTGAACTGGAAAATATCATCCTGTGAGGAAAATTAATCACAGAAAAACACACATGGTATGCACTCATTGATAAGTGGCTATTAGCCCAAATGCTTGAATACCCTAGATGCCTAGAACAAATGAAACTCAAGACAGATGATCAAAATGTGAATGCTTCACTCCTTCTTTAAAAGGGGAACAAGAATACCCTTTTGAGGGAATAGAGAGGCAAAGATTAAAACAGAGACTGAAGGAACACCCATTCAGAGCCTGCCCCACATGTGGCCCATACATATACAGCCATCCAATTAGACAAGATGGATGAAGCAAAGAAGTGCAGGCCAACAGGAGCCGGATGTAGATCGCTCCTGAGAGACACAGCCAGAATTCAGTAAATACAGAGGCGAAGGCCAGCAGCAAACCACTGAACTGAGAATAGGACCCCCATTGAAGGAATCAGAGAAAGAACTGGAAGAGCTTGAAGGGGCTCGAGACCCCATATGTACAACAATGCCAAGCAACCAGAGCTTCCAGGGACTAAGCCACTACCCAAAGACTATACATGTACTGACCCTGGACTCTGACCTCATAGGTAGCAATGAATATCCTAGTAAGAGCACCAGTGGAAGGGGAAGCCCTGGGTCCTGCTAAGACTGAACCCCCAGTGAACTAGATTGTTGGGGGGAGGGCGGCAATGGGGGGAGGATGGGGAGGGGAACACCCATAAAGAAGGGGAGGGGGAGGGATTAGGGGGATGTTTGCCCGGAAACCGGGAAAGGGAATAACACTCAAAATGTATATAAGAAATACTCAAGTTAATAAAAAAAATAAAAAATAAAAAACTCCTGGAAAGAATAGGAATTCAAGGCCCATACCTAAACATAGTAAAAGTCATATACAGCAAAACCAGTAGCTAACATTAAACTAAATGGAGAGAAACTTGGCAATCCACTAAAATCAGGGACTAGACAAGGCTGCCTCTCTCCCTACTTATTCAATATAGTTCTTGAAGTTCTAGCCAGAGCAATCAGACAACAAAAGGAGGTCAAGGGATACAGATCGAAAAGAAGAAGTCAAAATATCACTATTTGCAGATGATATGATAGTATATTTAAGTGATCCCAAAAGTTCCACTCAGAGAACTACTAAAGCTGATAAACAACTTCAGCAAAGTGGGCGGGTAAAAAAATAACCCAAAAAAATCAAGAGCCCTCCCCCAAACAAAAGAGAAACAAGCCAAGAAAGAAATTAGGGAAACGACACCCTTTATAATAGACCCAAATAATATAAAGTACCTCGGTGTGACTTTAACCAAGCAAGTAAAAGATCTGTACAATAAGAACTTCAAGACTCTGAAGAAAGAAATTGAAGAAGACCTCAGAAGATGGAAAGATTCCCCATGCTCATGGATTGGCAGGATTAATATAGTAAAAATGGCCATTTTACCAAAATTCAATGCAATTCCCATCAAAATACCAATCCAATTCTTCAGAGAGTTAGACAGAACAATTTGCAAATTCATCTGGAATAACAAAAAACCCAGGATAACTAAAACTATCCTCAACAATAAAAGGACTTCAGGGGGAATCACTATTCCTGAACTCAAGCAGTATTACAGAGCAATAGTGATAAAAACTGCATGGTATTGGTACAGAGACAGACAGATAGACCAATGGAACAGAATTGAAGACCCAGAAATGAACACACACACCTATGGGCACTTGAATTTTGACAAAGGAGCCAAAACCATCAAATGGAAAAAAGATAGCATTTTCAGCAAATGGTGCTGGTTCAACTGGAGGTCAACATGTAGAAGAATGCAGATCAAACTATGCTTATCACCCTGTACAAAGCTTAAGTCCAAGTGGATCAAGGACCTCCACATCAAACCAGATACACTCAAACTAATAGAAGAAAAACTCTGGCAGCATCTCGAACAAATGGGCACTGGAAAAAATTTCCTGAACAAAACACCAATGGCTTATGCTCTAAGATCAAGAATCAACAAATGGGATCTCATAAAATTGCAAAGCTTCTGTAAGGTAAAGGACACTGTGGTTAGGACAAAACGGCAACCAACAGATTAGGAAAAGATCTTTACCAATCCTACAACAGATAGAGGCCTTATATCCAAAATATACACAGAACTCAAGAAGTTAGACTGCAGGGAGACAAATAACCCTATTAAAAATTGGGGTTCAGAGCTAAACAAAGAATTCACAGCTGAGGAATGCTGATGGCTGCGAAACACCTAAAGAAATGTTCAACATCTTTAGTCATAAAGGAAATGCAAATCAAAACAACCCTGAGATTTCACCTCACACCAGTGAGAATGAATGGCTAAGATCAAAAACTCAGGTGACAGCAAATGCTGCCGAGGATGTGGAGAAAGAGGAACACTCCTCCATTGTTGGTGGGATTGCAGACTGGTCCAACCATTCTGGAAATCAGTCTGGAGGTTCCTCAGAAAATTGGACATTGAACTACCCGAGGACCCAGCTATACCTCTCGTGGGCATATACCCAAAAGATGCCCCAACATATAACAAAGACATATGCTCCACTATGTTCATATCAGCCTTATTTACAATAGCCAGAAGCTGGAAAGAACCCAGATGCCCTTCAACAGAGGAATGATTTAAAAAAATATGGTACATCTACACAATGGAATGTTACTCAGCCTCTGACCATTACCATCTTTCTACCCTCTCTTTTGAAGTTTTCTGTGAGATTAGAGTGGAAGGGTATACTGGCTGGTTTTGTATCAACTTGAGTTATCACAGAGAAAGGAGCCTCGCTTGACAAAATACCTCCATGAAGCCCAACTGTACGGCATTTTCTCATTAGTGGTCAAGGGTAGGAGGGCCCATTGTGGGTGGTGCTCTCCCTGAGCTAGTTGGTGGTCTTGAGTTCTACAAAAAGCAAGGTGAAAAAGCCAGAGAAAGCAAGCCATTAAGTAACATCCCTCCATGGCCTCTGCATCAGTTCCTGCTTCCTGCCCTGTGTGAGTTCCTGTCTTGACTTCCTTTGGTGAGGGACAGCAACACGGAAGTCTAAGCTGAATAAACCCTTTCCTCACTAACTTGCTTCTTGGTCATGTTTTGTGCAGGAATAGAAACCCTGACTTACACAAAGGGTGTGCATATAGAGATATTCTGTGTAAGACTGAACACTCCACAGATACTGAACTCTGATCTCTTTTGAGTTCCCCATTAACCATTGCCCATCATACAAAGTTGTCTTTCTGATGAGGACTGAGAGGTGCATTAATTTATGGATACAGAGATGCTAATTTAGATGGCAGTTTGATACTATCTATTTAGCAATCTAGTAGGAGTGGGTTCACTCCTCCAGCCCATGAGCTCCCCAGATAAGGAATCTTGGCCATATTTGTGGTCTCAGGCAGTCAATTTACTTCCATCACATCTGTGACTATTATAACTGTGGGAATATCTTGTCAGACTTGTTGTAGCTCACAGGAATCACAGCTGGGCAAGACTGTTAATAATTTCTTCCCCAGCAGCCTGCATTGTACCTTTATGAATGTTAGCCAGAAGGGAAGAAATTTTCAGGTCCGTATAAGCTTGACACTTTTCAAGTCCTATGACTGAAGTCTACGGTACACTCATCAATAAGGACTTATAATCAAGTTCTGAAGGACTAGCAGTAGCAAAGGCAATATCCTGCACTGTTTTTGAGGTCTCTGGGAACTTTCTGACCAACAACTGAAAAAAAGATATCCCACACCTGAACTTGGATTTCTTTTTTGTCAACTTGTGACTTTAGGGGAGAAGTAGTGTCTTCCATGTGGGGTAATTGAATTTAAACTTCTATGTGGCGGGGTGTAGAGAATAATGAGAAATTATGTTTCAGTGGGCAGGAAGATGGCAGGGTAGGAAATAAGTGTACAGAGTTGATTAATATTAAGAATGTTTGAGAAAGCAATATGGAAGTCTACTATTTTATAAACTTCATAATATAAACATATTAGGAATTTAGATAGTAACATATTTATTTATAAATACACAATAAAGTAATTTCTAATGCTGGGTTAGTAGGACAAGCTTGTAATCGTATTTAGTTTTCTTTGTTTTTCCATCATACAAAGTTTTAATATGGTAACAATCTAAAGGGAATAATCTTACCTTTTCTTAGTTAACACCAGTGAATCAATGTGTCCTAAATACTTTCTGATATTGAATATATATGAGCCAACAAATAAATAAAGATCAAGTACATAGAAATACAGACTGTGCTGGTCCCCTGCTCAGTGCTCCAAGGGGGCTTTTCTCCTGTAGTAGAGATATGGAGGTGAGTGTTAATGTGGGGTGGGCACTGGAGTCTACTTCTGCCATGCACATGGCTTCATCACATCTGTGACCATCGAATTTTAACAAGGTCACCAAGGATTCCTTACTTGGAGTAACATAATTTGAACCAAAATGTAATAGAATAGCCCTTATGAGCAAGGTATTATCTGTGGTGCTGAAATTATAAAGAATTCAAGTGAACCAAGCCTCCTCTCCTCCCTTCTTCATCCTTTCCTCTCTTCCTTCTCTTCCTCCCTTTCTACCCATCTACCTTTCTCTTTCCAAATGGCTGTGTAGAATTGCTTTCTCACTGTCTGGATTAAGATGTAGACCTTCTGCTCTTTTGAGTTTCTTTCACTGAGGATATATAAAAAAAAAGTGCTGCAAGAAAAATCAGATCTCTCAATGAGCCTAATGTAGTGATCTCTGCTGTGAGTGTTTACCAAAACCTTAGTGTGGATGACAGTCTTCATGCATTGAGAGGAATAACAAGCAAACAACAACAAGCTACCCCAGTTGTTGATAGCTGAAAAATCTTCAAGAAGAAATGGGACTAATCGGTACAGTGCAGCAATCCAAAAGTTGGAAGATGCATGCAGTTAAGTAGGGATAATTGGATGCTATTGACACCTGACTGGCCACCAGGGATGCTGCACAGGGAAATTTAGGCAGGATCTCAGAATGTTACACGTACTCAGAAGCAACAGAATCTTTTCTTCACAGATCACGTCAGTTGTAGACAGAAATGTTTAAGTTCACTGCAAAGAAAATAGGACTCTGAAATTCAAGGGTATGCATGCACTGCTGCTGTGGAAGGCCCTACATGGTGACAAGAGTCTGCAGAAGATAACTCTGTCATTCCTCCCCTCTTGGGTCTTTGGAAATGAGTGTTGTTAGATGGCAGGAATAAAGAGAAAAAGGCAAGCAAAAGACCGGGAAACAAATGAACTGGGTAGAAGGAAGGCACCAAACTGGAAGGTGTATGAAAGGGATTATGCAGCCTTGGTGCCAGTCACAAGGCTAAAATAAATCCCACAGGAATCATAGCCTGGTCTTAGCATGACCCTCAGCAGTCCCCTCCCAGATCCTCAGTGCTTTTTCCTCCTCTAGTCCTGTCAGTATTCCTGGAAGGAAAGTTACCATTTAGAGCACCCTGTTGAATGCAACACCCTTTTTAAATCAAACCTGACACACATTCTCTCTCTCTCTCTCTCTCTCTCTCTCTCTCTCTCTCTCTCTCTCTCTCTCTCTTTCTCTCCTCTCTCCTTCCCCAAGGCATTTCTCTCCCAGCTTTGACAAAATCCACATCCCTAAGCACCAAGCCCTCACTATTGTCTATCTTTTGGAGAGACGTGTGGTGTGGCGATGTGCCAGACCCTGATCATTTAGCCTGGGGAGCCCGCCATGGGGAGTTAATCTGAAAGGCAGAATCAGGAGCAAGCCGCCCTCTCTAAAGGTACTGCTAGACCATCAGTATTAAATTGTATCTGACATTTAATTCCAGCTTTGGGCAGTTTCGTGTGAAACCTGACTTCAGTGAGACATTGATCAGCTCACAACTCTTCATGAGTTTTGACAAAATCAATTTTCTCCAGTTGATTGGGCGATCATTAGCTGACTTAGAGAAAGGCCTGGGTCATGCACAGCTTTCTGCAGGCCTTGAAACTGAGTGTGTGGAAGAAATGATGAAAAATTGCCACTGCCAGTCATTGCCCCTTTCCCCACAGAACAGGACCAACTCAAGTCTACAAAGAGCAGACCCATCTTTCATCTCATTGCTTCAGAAATATGGGACTTTGAGAAAATTATCTAGTCAATTTAGAAAACCATATATTCAACTTAGAGAAAGGAGACAAAGTTGGAAGAGACCGATTACTGGAGCTTCCTCCAGTGTATCTTACTCTCTCGTATGCCTTTACCTCATCACCACATCTTTATTTACCTACAAATGCATTGAAACAAAGGCACCTGCTTAATGTAGGGGATCACATGACTTACTGGGAAGTTTTGTTCAATGAATTGGTTCAAAATATTCTAACAAAACAAAGCAACAGGATTTCCACCTGTAACAATCATTAGCTTCTTAAATGATTCATAACATACAGAAAACCCTTTTCTCTCAAAAGATGAACTATACTATCAGAAGCTAAGTCTACATCTGTTTCCTGTAGCTAGCTCAGCACTGGCTACATAGTTAGTACTTGTTAACTCACTGTTAAATACACTAATGAATAATTCAGCTATCATATTTTTATGATAACACTTTTATGGAACACTTTTCTAGGGGAAAGTGTTATGGAAAGCATGTCTTTACTATCCCCATTTTTACAAAAATACCTAAAGACTGATTTATTTATACACCCGCATAGGTTAGCATAGCATAGCATAGCACAGCACAGCACAGCATAGCAGGGGTTAAATAGTTTTGGAGGGACTGAACTTTGTTCATATTCACAGTCACATTGTCATTGTGGAACATGGAGTAGAACTTTCAGGTGAGGGGGTAGTGTTAGCTGTGTCACTAGAAACACAGTTTCAATGAGCAAAGACCTAGGTCATCTGACTGTGGCATTCTCCAGGGAATCTGTGTACCATCCTCCCCGCCTGTGTAACAGGAAGCTTTATAACTACACAGATAGTCACTACCCTTGACATGAATGACTCAGAATGAGACTGGGCCCTTAGTTTGCCTTTCTTCTCCTCTTCTGAAACCTTCTGCATTTTTTAAGGAGAGACATTCTTTAATCTTTAGTGAGAAGTCTCAATGAAGTTGGCTTTGCATGAATCTCTCTTTGAGTGACTCTGCCTAAGGCAGCACTAACCATCCAGAAAATGACAAGATAGTGTAGCATAGCTCCGTCATATGATAGGCATTCAAGAAAGTCTGGGACACACATTTAATATATACTCAGTAAAGTTTGACAATGGAATTCAACTTTGTTGGCTTTCAGTAGATTTTACTTTCTGTTGCTGTGATGTGAAATGAATGTGTGTCCTTCCTTCCCAAACTTCATCTTTTGCAGTCCCCAGAGCCACTTTTGAAGGTGTTTTGATTTGTTCTCTGTTCCTGTGTTAGGACACTGTGGTCAAAAGCAACTTTATAGAGGAAAGGATGTGTTTGCTTTGCATTCCCAACTTATAATCTCATTTCAGGGACACTTCCAGTGGATCTAAAACATCTCATGGGATCCCTTACTTACAATATATCACATGTAATAAGTGTAAACTGATAAGAGCAGCTAGCCATTGACGGGAACCCCTAAACTCTGACCTAACTCAAATCTTTTTTCAAGCATACTGTTACAATACTGAAACATAACTCACACCGAAAACTGGCACAGAAGACGCATTGCCATGATACGTGATGGTGTTGTTCAAAAGCCTTGGGAATTAATTTCACAAAAAGTTTGGATTTTTCAAGCTAGAGAAAGCCTGGAATATTAATGTAGAACTTCAGTAAGAGTTCAGAACAAAGCTTCCAGTCTCCATGAAGTTAAGGCTATCAAAGCCCTCCATATACAAATCACACCCAGAAAGAGCTGGTCTCTCAGGAATGCTGTCACTCTTAAGCTCACGGGTGAGACCACTACTTTTGTTCCAAGAACTGTCCAAAGAAGTACACGGCAGGAGTGCACAGTGCACAGGAACTTCGGAGAAGTTGGAGACAGGAGGCTTCCACTTTCTATCTGTGCCCCAGAGCTAACCCTGTGACATAGCTCTCCACACCCAAAACCTACCCAAAGAGAGCAGGTCTCCTAGGAATGCTGACACACCTAAGATCACAGGCTCACAGGCTCATAGGCACACGGGCTCACAGGTTCACAGAAGGGATGTGCTCCAGTCAGAGACAGCAAGACCAGCTAAAACCAAGGATATTCAAATGGCAAGAGGCAAGCCCAAGAACCTAAGCAACAGAATCCAAGGCCAGGTGGCATCATCAGAACTCAGTTCCCCAACCACAGCAAGTCCTAGATATACCAACACACTGGAAAGCAAGATTCAAATTTAAAATCACAACTCATGATAATGGTAAAGGACTTTAGGAAGGACATAAATAACTCCCTTAAAGAAATAAAGAGAGGGGAAGAAATGTAAATAAAAAAATATATCTAATAAAAAAAAAGAAATACAGGAGAACGCAGGTAAAGAGTAGAAGACCTTAAGGAGGAAACACAAATATCTCTTAAAGGGTTACAGGAAAACATACCCAAACAGGCGAGTGAATTGAAGAAAATCATTGAGGATCTAAAAATGGAAATAGAAAAAAATGAAGAAATCACAAAGGGAAATAACCCTAGAGATAGAAAACCTAGGAAAGAGATCAGGACTTATACAAGAGATAGAAAAGAGAATCTCAGGTGCAGAAGATACCATAGAAAACACTGACACAATGTCAAAGAAAATGCAAAGCACAAAAAGCTCCTAACCCAACATACTTAGTCACCAGGGAAATGCAAATCAAAACAACCCTGAGATACAACCTCACACCAGTCAGAATGGCTAAGATCAAAAATTCAGGTAACAACAGATACTGACAAGGATGTGGAGAAAGCGGAACGCTCCCCCATTGTTGGTGGGATTGCAAGCTGGTATAGCCACTCTGGAAATCAGTCTGGAGGTTCCTCAGAAAATTGGACATAGTACTAATTGAGGATCCAGCTATACCACTCCTGGGCATATACCCAAAAGATGGTCCAACATATAGCAAGGATACATGTTCCACTATGTTCATAGCAGCCTTATTTACAATAGCCAGAAGTTGGAAAGAACACAGGTGCTCTTCGACAGATAAACAGATGTAGAAAATGTGGTACATTTACAAAATGGAGTGCTACTCAGTTATTAAAAATAATGACTTCATGAAATTCATAGGCAAATTGATGAAACTAGAAAATATCCTGAGTGAAGTAACCCTGTCACAGAAAAACACACATGGTATACACTCACTGATAAGTGGATATTAGTCCAAGAGCTCGGATTACCCAAGATACAATCCACAGACCACATGAAGCTCAAGAAGAAGAAAGACCAAAGTGTAGATTTTTAGTCCTTGTTAGAAGGGGGAACAAAATACCCACAGGAGGAAATACAGGGGCGAAGAGTGGACCAGACACTGAAGGAAAAGCCAGCCACAGAGTGCCCCACCTGGGGATCCATTCCATATGCAGCCACCAAACCCAGTCACTATTACTGATGCCAGCAAGAGCTTGCTGACAGGAGCCTGTCTCCTGGGAGGCTCTGCTAGAGCCCTACTGACACAAATAAGGATTGCAGATAACCACTGGACGGAGCATAGGGACCCCAATGGAGGAGTTAGAGAAAGGACTGAAGGAGCTGAAAGGCTTTGCAACCCCATAGGAAGGACAAAAATATCAATCAACCAAACCCCACCAGAGCTTCCAGGGACTAAACTACCAACCAAAGAGTACACATGGAGGAACCCATGGCTCCAGTCGCATATGTAGCAGAGAATGGCATTGTCCAGCATCAGTAGGAGGAGACACCCTTGGTCCTGTGAAGGTTCATTTCCCCAATATAGGGTAATGCCAAGGCATTGAGATGGGAGTGGGTCGTAGGAGTGGGAGCATCCTCATAGAATCAGGGTGAGGTGGGGTATAGGAGAGGGGGAAAGGGAATAACATTTGAAGTGTAAATACATAAAATATCCAAAAAAAAAAAAACCACAAAATTAAGAAAAAAAGAATAGGGCCTCAGAATGCACCACATTCCCTGAACCAGCTGTCAGGTGTCATTTCCCTAGAACTTAACAAAGAAAGGGACTCAAATTGCTACAGTTATGGTCTAAGCAGACACACGTACAGTTCACATTGTCACCAGACCTTTGTGGCATCTGTGTGATGATGCTTTCCCAAATATGAATAATACAGGATATACAGCTTTATGGTGTCTTCCACTGTGTTTTTAGGGGAAAGAATAGAGGGCCAGTCAGGATCTCTGCAAGTACTCTGTAATAGGGCAATATACAGGGCTGTGAGAATGATGCCATCATCACCATGGAGACAAGAATATGATAGAAATACCAGAAATGTGGATGCCGACAAGGAAGCTTCAGGTGGTGTGCAAAGAGCTAGCAAGAGACCATCTATAAAACCTGCCACCAAGGCAACCTGGCCAAGGTCCAGAGAGCTGTGTGCATGCTGAGCAACACCACAGCCACTGCTGAGGCCCGGGCTCGCCTAGATCACTAGTTTGATCTGATGTATGCCAAGCGTGCCTTCATGCACTGGTACGTGGGTGAGGGCATGGAGGAGGGAGAGTTCTCTGAGGCCCGTGAAGACATGGCTGCCCTAGAGAAGGATTATGAGGAGGTTGGTGTGGATTCTGTGGAAGGTGAGGGTGAGGAAGAAGGGGAGGAATACTAGTTCATTCCTCCAGTCCCTGTATTATGTCAAACTCAAAACTCCAGCTCCAGCACTAGCTGCAGGCATTGATGCTTCTGTGCTGTTTCCATTCTGTGATCATGTCTTCTCCATGTGTATCTCTTAAGGTTTCCATGATGTCTCAAAGTAAAAGCTTTAAGAAAAGAAAAAGAATAAAACTTGCCACCAAGAAGGCTATACAAGTGGCCCTGATGGTCTACACTGACACTGCCCAATGACAGCCACCAAATTGACCCGTTGCCATTAAGTACTGGATTTGTGACCAATCAGAACAGAAACATGTTAGTCTGAAACACAGGTTGGGTGAAATCCTAATAATTTTTTGCTCTCATTCTGTGTGAAATGATAATGTAATGTTTTGATTAGACTTAGGTAAAATATATTAAAATAAAATGAAAGTAAGTGTTTTACTATCCATTTGTTCTTTTTAATGGAATCTAAAGGCACTTAAAATAGAATATTGCTCTTCAGTCTAAGTAGAATATAGGTCTTCAGTCTCTGTACCATTATAGGGCACAACCCAACTTCCTTTACTTCATTCTTCTGTCTTTTGCACATTTGCTTGTTTGAACATTGGGATGCTAAATCCCAAATGTCAACGGGTAAGGCCCAGAGCTGACTGGGAGACGGGCCCCTGGGCATACCTGTGGGAATTATCTTGATTGGGTTAATTGGAATAAAAGGACCGACTCATTGTGGGTGACAGCACTCCCTGGTTAGAATCCTGAACTATATAAATGGAGATAGAGAATTGAGAAGCATTATTCATCTATACTCTCTGCTCTTGTGGAGAGGAAATGAGAAAGCTTATCACTCAGATCACTCTCATCACTGAGGAAAGTTGGGGTAGAAATCTGGAACTGAGGATGTGGTGGTTTAAATATGCTTGGCCCAGGGAGTGGCACTAGTAGGAGGCATAGCCTTGTTGGAGTAAGTGTGTCATTTTGAGTGTGGGCTTTAAGACCCTAAGTCTTAAAGTCTTTAAGTCCTAGCTGCCTGCAACCCAGTCTTCTTCAGATGAAGATATAGAACTCTCAGCTCCTCCTGCATCATACATGCCTGGATGCTGCCATGCTCTCACTTTGATGATAAAGGACTGAGCCTCTGAACCTGTAAGTCAGCCCCAATTAAAAGGTGTCCTTATAATAGTTGCTTTGGTCATGGTGTCTTATTACAGCAAGGCAAACCTAACTAATACATAGGAGCTGATATAGAAGCCATAGAGGAGTGCTCCTTACTGGCTTGCTCCTCATGGCTTGCTCAATCTGCTTTATTATTATTTTATCAGCATATCATCATTATTATTAGAAATAGTTTTTTTTTCATTCAATATATTCTGATCACAGTTTCTCTTGCCCTTACTCCACCCAGGTCCTCCCCCTCCCATCCCAATCCACACCCTAAACAGACATCTAAGGAACAATAATAAAATAAAACAAAAGCAAACGAATCAGAAGAGGACAAAGAAGAATTACAAATAAATAAGAAATACAAATAAATGTAAAAACAAATAGGAAAAAAGGTCCAAAGGAAAAAGCATAAGCAGCACATAGAGATGCAGAGGCACACAGGTTCACACAGGGATTCCATAAAACGCTAAACTAGAAGCCATAATATATATATGGAAAAGATCTGTAAAGGTTTAAAAGATTGCCCTGGCTTAACATTTTGAGACCAAAAATCTCCAAATTGAGTCCATTTTTGTGCTCGTCATCTACTGGTGGGCATGGGGCCTACCCTTAAAGTTTGTTGTTTCCCCAGTGAGACTCCATTAAACAAAACTAAGTTTTCAATATCAAGTAGCTACCAATTGGAGACAGTTTATGGATTAGGGATAGGGGAGAGGAATGTGCACACTTCTTTTAGCTCTTGGATCTCATCTGATACAGACCCATCTGGCTCTGTGCTGCCATAGTCTCTGGTAGTTCAGAGGAGCACTGTCCTGTTGTGACTAGACTCTGGGTGTCATCCATCTTCTCTGTCTGCCTCTGACACTTTATCTACCTCCTATATCACAGAGTTCCTGAGCCGTGGGCTAGGGGATAGGCAGGGGGACAATATGGAGGGCTTGATAGAGACATCACTTTTATAGGCTGATACTCTTTGCCTATTGATTATGGAAGCAAAATGACCAGACGCTTCAAGCTCCTGATGCCTTGACTTTAACACCATGATGAACCAGAGTAAACCTTTTCTCCCTTAGATTGCTTTTATGAAGATATTTTATCAGGGTTCAGTGTAGTGGAGTAGAGGGCCACCACCACCACGGGATGCAAGTTGGGGAAACTGGTGCCAATGCACGTGATCTCCTACAGCTCATTGCCATTTGAATAGCCTTCCGTACTACTTTTAGCAAAGGCACCCCCCAACGTGCTGTGCCACACTCATGGGTGCATCTTGCACGTGATACTGCTGTTTGTAGTGTTCTCTCTGATCTCCATGTGGGGCAACCAAGAGTTTAAGCATTCGAAAAGGAGGAATCCAGCCATGTACGAAAATGACAACTGCGCACCCTGAATCTGAATGAATTTCCTGCCTCTGAGAGACCCTTCTCTGGGAAGGAGAGGAGTCAGCCCTGTAGTGTCTTGAAGACAATAAACTACACATGGGCTTTTTAAAAAAGATATTTTATCACAGTAATAGGGAACAAAACAAAGACAAACATTTTCACGACTAAAGCCCAGTCAGGACCTCTTCACTCCTGTTAATCTCTCATTAGAAGAAATGCCAACTTCTGCTTGGCAGAGACATCAGTCAATCCCATTTTGTCCACTCAGTTGTAGATGACCAGAGAACATAAGATTCTTCTTTTAGACATCACATATGTTAGTATAAGGCCAGATCAAGTATAGACCAATTCAATGATGGCTCAAGGCTGGGCTATCAGTTGTCAAAACAAAACAAAACAACAACAACAAAACAAAACAACAACAACCATGACCAAAAAGCAAGTTGGGGAAGAAAGGGTTTATTCAGCTTATATGTCCACATCATAGTCTATCACTGAAGGAAGTCAGGACAGGAACTCACATACAGCAGGAACCTAGAGGCAGGAGCTGATGCAGAGGCCATGGATTAGCACTGCTTACTGGCTTGCTTCACATGGCTGGCATTTTTATAGCACCCAGGATCACCAGCCCAGGGATGGCACCACCCACAATGGGCTGGGCCCTACCCAGCTGATCACTAACTGAGAAAATGCCTTAAGCTGGATCTCATTGAGGCATTTCCTCAACTGAGGCTCCTTCCTCTCTGATAACTCTAGCTTGGGTCATGTTGTCACATAAAACCAGCCAGCACACTAGATCAACTGCTTATCTTCTTTCCATTTATAAACAACTTTTTCTATCATTTGCTTTTCATGGTATTCTCATCTGATAGGAATTAAATTTATAAAAAAAATTCAAGAGCCTCAGTGCTGATTCCCAGCATATTGTTGTAATTTTAGAAGGAAATCTAAAGGAGGAAATTCCCATGGGAGAAAAGAGAAAAGGTCTGAGAATTTATTAGTCAGAGGTTTTTGTTGCTATGACAAAATACTTAAGGCATGTTAAAGGGGGAAAAGGCTAATTTAGCTTTTTTGTATGCTGGTCATCCACACAATATTGATCATGCTGTTACATGGGTTTCTGTCTACTTTCTTGTTCTTTACTCTGACTGCATCCTCCCATCCCATTTTATCCTGAATTAGTACAGGCACAGTGGTACAGTAGATCAGCAATCAATGGAAGCCAATGGCCCACTGAGTGCCAATGATTCAATGTATGTGAGCTAACGGGGGAGGGGTGGGGGGGATAAATTAACCCTATAGTGCCAGTAGTGAAACACAATGCCCTGTGACAATTCCAAAGTCATGGTTCTAACCTTGCACTCAGAGAAAGAGGAAAGGTCATTCTCTTACAGATGTCTTGGGGGTTTCAGAACAATTAGAAATGAGAAAACAATGGGTTTTATTGGCACTGAGGTCAGCTTATTTATACTTGGGATGTCCTAGTAGAGGCTCTCATATAGCTCAGTCAAGGCCAAGAAGTTTATTTCAGAGACACCGCCCAGACCTGAAGGGAACCACTCAACAGTTCTCTGCACCCAAATCCCGAGGGAGGGAGAGCAAACCTTCAGAGGGGCAAACATGCCTGGGAAGCCAGAAGAGACTACACTCTGCCCACATTTCTGACTCCAGAGGAAAACACCTAATGCCATTTGGGACCGGGAAAAGGTGGCACAGGCGCTCCTGGTTGCCGCCCTCACCTAGAGCTCAAAAGCAGCCTCCCATGAGCAACATGAGCCTCAGGACCACAGGTAAAACCAACTTTTCTGCTCCAGGCGACCTGACTGGTGGACTCAGGACACATAGGGGCAAAATTCCTCTGCGACCAGACACTTCCGGTTTTTAGCTGGAGCCCCAACCTCGCTGATCCCAGCCCTTGGGAACTCACTGCTCCAAACCCCTTGGGAGAGAGAGTTCACTCCCAGACAGGTGGACACTCCTGAGACTGCTAAACCTTCAGAGCAGAAGGGACCACCCCAATTTCTGACTCCAGAGAAAACACCCTGCCCACATCCCTGGCCCCCCTCACCTAAAAAAACTCCCATGAGCCTGAGCCTCAGGACCAGAAAACCAACTTTTCTGAGGCGACCTGACTGGGGACTGGACTGCAGGTCCCCACTTCCGGGTTTTTGCTGAGCCCCAGTTCTCTGCACCCAAATCCCATGGCAGGAGAGCTAAACCTTCAGAGGGGCAGACACATCTGAGAAGCCAGAAGAGACTACACTCTGACTCTAGAGGAAAACACCTAACACCATCTGGGACCCCTGTGCACAGGGCCCCAGGAAAAGGAGGCGCAGGCCCTCCTGGGTGCCGTCCTCAAGGAGAGCTCAATAGCAGCCCCCCACGAGCAACTTGGGCCACAGGACCACAGGTAAGACCAATTTTTCTGCTCTAAGCTACCTGCCTGCTGGACTCAGGACACAGACCCACAGGAACAGCTGAAGACCTTTTGACAGGAAAGACTGCATGCCTTAAAGCAGAACACTCTGTTCCCATAACTGACTGAAAGAAAACAAGAAAACAGGTCTACAGCACTCCTGACACACAGGCCTATAAGACAGTCTAGCCACTGTCAGAAATAGCAGAACAAGGTAACACCAGAGACAACCTGATGGCAAGAGGCAAGCACAGGAACCCAAGCAACAGAAACCAAGACTACATGGCATCATCGGAGCCCAATACTCCCACCAAAGCAAACACTGAATATCCAAACACATCACAAAAGCAAGATCTAGATTTAAAATTACATTTGATCATAATGCTGGAGGACTTGAAGAAAAAAATGAAAAACTCCAGTAGAGAAACACAGGAAAACATAAATAAACAAGTAGAAGCCTATAGAGAGGAATCACAAAAATCCCTGAAAGAATTACAGGAAAACACAATCAAAGAGGTGAAGGAATTAAAAATGGAAATAGAAGCAATAAAGAAAGGACACAGGGAAACAACCCTGGATATAGAAAACCAATGGAAGAGACAAGGAGCCGTAGATACAAGCATCACCAACAGAATACAAGAGATAGAAGAGAGAATCTCAGGAGCAGAAGATTCCATAGAAATCATCAACACAACAGTCAAAGAAAACATAAAATGGAAAAAACTACTGGTCCAAAACATACAGGAAATTCAGGACACAATGAGAAGATCAAACCTAAGGATAATAGGTATAGAAGACAGTGAAGATTCCCAGCTCAAAGGACCAGTAAATATCTTCAACAAAATCATAGAAGAAAACTTCCCTAACCTAAAAAAAGATGTCCGTAAACATACAAGAAGCCTACAGAACTCCAAATAGATTGGACCAGAAAAGAAACTCCACCTGTCACATAATAGTCAAAACACCAAATGCACAAAATAAAGAAAGAATATTAAAAGCAGTGAGGGAAAAAGGTCAAGTAACATATAAAGGCAGACCTATCAGAATCACACCAGACTTTTCGCCAGAAACTATGAAGGCTAGAAGATCCTGGACTGATGTCATACAGACCCTAAGAGAACACAAATGCCAGACCAGGATACTGTATCCTGCAAAACTCTCAATTAACATAGATGGAGAAACCAAGATATTCCATGACAAAACCAAATTTACACAATATCTTTCTACAAATCCAGCACTACAAAGGATAATAAATGGTAAAACCCAACATAAGGAGGCAAGCTACACCCTAGAAAAAGCAAGATACTCATCATCTTGGCAGCAAAACAAAGAGAACAAAAGCACACAAACATAATCTCACATTCAAATATGAATATAAGAAGAAGCAATAATCACTATTCCTTAATATCGCTCAACATCAATGGTCTCAACTCTCCAATAAAAAGACATAGATTAAAAAACTAGATACGCAATGAGGACACTGCATTCTGCTGCCTACAGGAAACACACCTCAGAGACAAAGACAGACACTACCTCAGAGTTAAAGGCTGGAAAATAACTTTCCAAGCAAATGGTCTGAAAAAGCAAGTTGAAGTAGCCATTCTAATATCGAATAAAATCAATTTTCAGCTAAAAGTCATCAAAAAAGATAAGGAAGGACACTTTATATTCATCAAAGGAAAAATCCACCAAGATGAACTCTCAATCCTAAATATCTATGCTCCAAATACAAGGGCACCTACACACATAAAAGAAACCGTACTAAAGCTCAAAGCACACATTGCACGTCACACAATACTAGTAGGAGATTTCAACATCCCACTCTCATCAATGGACAGATCATGGAAACAGAAATTAAACAGAGACATAGACAGACTAAGAGAAATCATGAACCAAATGGACTTAACAGATATTTGTAGAACATTCTATCCTAAAACAAAAGGATATACCTTCTTCTCACCACCTCATGGTACTTTCTCCAAAATTGACCATATAATAGGTCATAAAACAGGCATCAACAGATAAAGAAAGATAGAAATAATCCCATGTGTCCTATCAGAACACCACGGCCTAAAGCTGGATTTCAATAACAATAAGGGAAGAATGCCCACATATACATGGAAATTGAACAATGCTCTACTCAATAATAACCTGGTAAAGAAAGAAATAAAGAAACAAATTAAAGACTTCTTAGAATTTAATGAAAATGAAGGTACAACATACCCAAACTTATGGGACACAATGAAAACTGTGCTAACTCATAGCTCTGACTGCCTGCAGAAAGAAACAGGAGAGACCATATATCAGCAGCTTAAGAGAACACCTAAAAGCTCTAGAACAAAAAGAAACAAATACCCGCAGGAAGAGTAGAGGCAGGAAATAATCAAACTCAGAGCTGAAATCAACCAAGTATAAACAAAAAGGACCATACAAAGAACCAACAGAACCAAAAGTTGGTTCTTTGAGAAAGTCAACAAGATAGATAAACCCTTAGCCAGACTAACGAGAGGACACAGAGAGTATGTCCAAATTAACAAAATCAGAAATGAAAAGGGAGACATAACTACAGATTCAGAGGAAATTAAAAAAATCATCAGATCCTAATACAAAAGCCTATATTCAACAAAACTTGAAAATCTGCAGGAAATGGACAATTTCCTAGACAGATACCAGGTACCGAACTTCAATCAGGAACAGATAAACCATTTAAACAACCCCATAACTCCTAACAAAATAGAAGCCTTCATTAAAGGTCTCCCAACCAAAAAGAGCCCAGGTCCACACAGGTTCACTGCAGAATTCTATCAGACCTTCATAGAAGACCTCAGACCAATACTATCCAAACTATTCCACAAAATTGAAACAGATGGAACACTACCAAATTCCTTCTATGAAGCCACAATTACTCTTATACCTAAACCACACAAAGACCCAACAAAGAAAGAGAACTTCAGACCAATTTCCCTTATGAATATCGACGCAAAATACTCAACAAAATTCTGGCAAACCAAATCCAAGAGCACATCAAAACAATCATCCACCATGATCAAGTAGGCTTCATTCCAAGAATGCAGGGATGGTTTAATATACGGAAAACCATCAACGTAATCCATTATATAAACAAACTGAAAGAACAAAACCACTGATCATTTCATTAGATGCTGAGAAAGCATTTGATAAAATTCAACACCCCTTCATGGTAAACGTTCTGGAAAGATCAGGAATTCAAGGCCCATATCTAAACATAGTAAAAGCCATGTACAGCAAACCAGTTGCTAACATTAAACTAAATGGAGAGAAACTTGAAGCAATCCCACTAAAATCAGGGACTAGACAAGGCTGCCCACTCTCTCCCTATTTATTCAATATAGTTCTTGAAGTTCTAGCCAGAGCAATCAGACAACAAAAGGAGATCAAGGGGATACAGATTGGAAAGAAGAAGTCAAAATATCTCTATTTGCAGATGATATGATGGTATATTTAAGCAATCCCAAAAGTTCCACCAGAGAACTACTAAAGCTGATAAACTTCAGCAAAGTGGCTGGGTATAAAATTAACTCAAATAAATCAGTAGCCTTCCTCTACACAAAAGAGAAACAAGCCGAGAAAGAAATTAGGGAAACGACACCCTTCATAATAGTCCCAAATAATATCAAATACCTCGGTGTGACTTTAACAAAGCAAGTGAAAGATCTGCATGATAAGAATTTCAAGCCTTTGAAGGAAGAAATTGAAGAAGACCTCAGAAGATGGAAAGATCTCCCATGCTCATGGATTGGCAGGATTAACATAGTAAAAATGGCCATTTTACCAAAAGCAATCTACAGATTCAATGCAATCCCCATCAAAATACCAATCCAATTGTTCAGAGAGTTAGATAGAAAAATTTGAAATTTCATCTGGAATAACAAAAAACTCAGGATAGCTAAAACTATCCTCAACAATAAAAGGACTTCTGGAGGAATCACTATCCCTGAACTCAAGCAGTATTACAGAGCAATAGTGGTAAAAACTGCATGGTATTGAGACAGAGACAGGCAGATAGAAGAGTGGAATAGATTTGAAGACCCAGAAATGAACCCACACACCTATGGTCACTTGATTTGTGACAAAGGAGCCAAATCCATCCAATGGAAAAAAGATAGCATTTTCAGCAAATGGTGCTGGTTCAACTGGAGGACAACATGTAGAAGAATGCAGATCGATCCATGCTTATCACCCTGTTCAAAGCTTAAGTCCAAGTGGATCAAGGACCTCCACATCAAACCAGATACACTCAAACTAATAGAAGAAAAAGTGGGGAAGCATCTCAAACACATGGGCACTGGAGAAAATTTCCTGAACAAAACACCAACAATGGCTTATGCTCTAAGATCAAGAACCAACAAATGGGATCTCGTAAAACTGCAAAGCTTCTGTAAGGCAAAGAACACTGTGGTTAGGACAAAAGGGCAACCAACAGATTAGGAAAAGATCTTTACCAATCCTAAAACTGATAGAGGGCTTATATCCAAAATATACAAAGAACTCAAGAAGTTACACTGCAGTTAACCCTATTTAAAAATGGGGTTCAGAGCTAAACAAAAAATTCACAGCTGAGGAATGTTGAATGGCTGAGAAACACCTAAAGAAATGTTCAACATCTTTAGTCATAAGGGAAATGCAAATCAAAACAACCCTGAGATTTCACCTCACACCAGTGAGAATGGCTCAGATCAAAAACTCAGGTGACAGCAAATGCTGCCAAGGATGAGGAGAAAGAGGAACACTCCTCCATTGTTGGTGGGATTGCAGACTGGTACAACCATTCTGGAAATCAGTCTGGAGGTTCCTCAGAAAATTGGACATTGAACTACCTGAGGACCCAGCTATACCTCTCTTGGGCATTTACCCAAAAGATGCCCCAACATATAACAAAGACACATGCTCCACTATGTTCATAGCAGCCTTATTTATAATAGCCAGAAACTGGAATGAACCCAGATGCCCTTCAACAGAGGAATGGATACAGAATATGTGGTACATTACACAATGGAATATTGCTCAGCTTTCAAAAACAATGACATTATGAGATTCATAGGCAAATGGATGGAACTGGATAATATCATCCTGAGTGAGGTAACCCAATCACAGAAAAACACACATGGTATGCACTCACTGATAAATGGCTATTATCCCAAATGCTTGAATTACCCTAGATGCACAGGACACATGAAACTCAAGAAGGATGACCAAAATGTGAATGCTTCACTCCTTCTTTAAAAGGGGAACAAGAATACCCTTGGGAGGGAATAGGGAGGTAAAGTTTAGAACAGAGGCAGAAGGAACACCCATTCAGAGCCTGCCCCACATGTGGCCCATGCATATACAGCCACCAAACTAGATAAGATGGATGAAGCAAAGAAGTTCAGGCTGACAGGAACCGGATGTAGATCTCTCCTGAGAGACATAGCCAGAATACAGCAAATACATAGGTGAATGCCAGCAGCAATCCACTGAACTGAGAACGGGACCCCCGTTGAAGGAATCAGAGAAAGGACTGGAAGAGCTTGAAGGGGCTCGAGACCCCATATAAACAACAATGCGAACCAACCATAGCTTCCAGGGACTAAGCCACTACCCAAAGACTATACATGGACTTACCCTGGGCTCCAACCTCCTAGGTAACAATGAATAGCCTAGTAAGAGCACCAGTGGAAGGGGAAGCCCTGGGTCCTGCCAAGACTGAACCCCCAGTGAACATGATTGTTGGGGGGAAGGTGGTAATGGGGGTAGGATGTGGAGGGGAACACCCATATAGAAGGGGAGAGGGAGGGGCTAGGGGGATGTTGGCCCGGAACCCGGAAGGGAAATAACAATCTAAATATAATAAGAAATACTCAAGTTAATAAAGATAAAAAAAAAAGTTTAGTTGACCTCAAGCTATATTAACGTCACTTGCAAACTCTGTCCTACTGAGTATCTGCCTTGCACTGTAAGTGTCTTTGGAATTTTCTTGTTTTCTACTCTTAAGTGACACTGTTATCTCTTTATTGACTTCAAATGAGTGTGTTTTTCTTGATATGCATTATGAAACTTCCACAAGAAGTCAGGGTCTGTTAGATAGATAGATAGATAGATAGATAGATAGATAGATAGATAGATAGATAGATAGATAATTTTTTAAAAAATGTCCTCTTCTTGAGGGTTCATTCAATAAAAAGAACTCTCAAGTTCTTTTGGAGACCACTTCTCCTCTTGACCCAAGAATTTGTAGGAACAGAGGCAAGTCTACAAGAACAAAGAGAATCTGCCCCTATTCATGCCTTGTAGCTTGTCCAAAGTCTAACTTCTAAGAAAAAAATATAAATTACACCTCCACAAAGAGTACATTATCAGCAAATTCAGGCTGCCAAAATTGTAGCTTTCATCGAAGGCCCCTACTCTTAACCCTCCGGGTTCTGGATGCCACATTCGGTGATCATGGGCCACTCATCCGGCTCAAATTTAAAGGGTCTTTCCGAACATTTTTCTGGAAATTCTGTCACATCTACCTCAAATCCATCTATTTGGGGGTGAAAGCAGTTCACTTAAATGCAACCATTCTTCCCCTTCACTGCATCAAATGGAAACAAAGGAAGAAGGGGTAGAGGTGAGAAGGGAGGTTTGCAGCCAGAAGCAGAGACAGCCATACAAATACATTAGATGATGTCTGCCTTGGACTGTAGAGATGATCTGCTCTTCCAGAGGTCCTGGGTTCAATTCCTAGCAACCACATGGTGGCTCACAAGCATCTGTAATGGAATCCAAAGCCCTCTTCTGGTGTGTCTGAAGAGAGCAACTGTGTACTCACATAAAATTTTTTAAAAAAAGAAAGGAATGAAGAAAAGAAGAAAAGAAAGGAAGGAAGGAAGGAAGGAAGAAAGAAAGAAAGAAAGCAAGAAAGAAAGAAAGAAAGATAGATAGATAGATAGATAGATAGATAGATAGATAGATAGATAGATAGATAGATAGATAGATTGATCTCTACCTCCTGACTCAACAAAGGTAAGGAGAATGAGTTGGGGGCTGGTCTTGAACCCTAGCCAGAAGCTCTGCTGCTATCAGACAGCATCCAGAGTAAGATCAAGAGTCCGTCTTTGAGGTCACTATTGGGAGTTCAGTTCTCTTGTCCTCTGTATTATTATGTTATCATAAAATAATTTGCTGAAAAACTTGAGGTTTAAAATAACGAATATGCCACATCCTAATTTCTTTAAATTGGAAATGAGTCCAGCCCACACATGTTCTCAGCAGGTGGTGGCTAAGCTGTCTCTGGTCCGGTGGATGTTTAACTTAGAGTGGTTCCTTCCAAATTCATTCATGTGGCTGTGGACAGGACATAATTTCTCACTAAGGAGTTTGTTAGACCTACTATCTGTTGACTCAAGAAAAACCATTTTCAGCAGGACACCAGTGTAAATTCCTGGAAAGAAGCAAGTCTACAAAGGCTGATTGACAGATTAAAAGGTAAGGATGTGGAGGGATTGGAATATTGCAGGACAGGAGGCTATTCAACTTGTCCTGGGCTAGCCTTAGCCCCCTGTAAGCCATACCTCATCCAACTCTGTGTCAGAACTAACACACTGTGACTAATAGATTAAAAAACCTCTTGCAAACTATTAACTTAGCGGACCAGTAGCTTCTACAGACCTCAAAGCTAAGAAAGTCATGAGATAACATCTGAGGCCTATGGAAAAGGTTCTACATCCTGCAGCATCCCCTTCCCTGATGTGCCTACTGATGTATCTTAAAATTACCTAGATTTATGACTTTTTTGTTCTATAAAACTGTGGATTTCATGAAACTGCTTCCACATGGCAACATGGAATTTGGGGCAACCTAAGTCTCTGTTCCCAGGCCATGGTCATTCAAATTTGGCTGTAGAAGAAACTCTTAAACTCGTATTTCTCTTTTAAGGTGAAAGCTGTGGTGTCTTCTGTGTGTTTGTTTGGCATTTTATTTTTGGTTTTTGCATTAATAGAAAACACCAAAGCTGCCCCAGATCCTAAGAGGACCTGGCATGACCATAATATTATTGTTAAAACAGAGAAACACCAACAACTAGTTGCCATATCTACTCTCTAGTCTCATTTTGATTTTTTTATATGCACTTTGTAGTGAGGACTTTCCCCGGTGCTAAAGAACATGGGAATGACATACTCCTGCAGCAATATGTATCCCCTAATAAAACATTATTTCCAAAACTGAAGCTGCACTGTCCTCACCTTCTAACCTTAGACAGTTGTAAAAGAACAAGGTAACGGATAGGATGTCTCTCAGCCTGTCCACTATACTGTCTTCAGAACTGGACCAATTGCTCCATCCAGGATCCATCCAGCAAGGTAATACTATACAAGATCATAAAGGGTAAAAGTGACTTACTCTCCTCGGGGCTTCCCATTCCATTCCTCATTGTTGATTCATCGCAGAGTGGCAGTGCATTGTCTTTAATAGAGTTACAGAATATGTTTCTTAATGTTTTATAGATCAATTAGAGGTGAGGTATAAAAAAGGACTACCACATGATGAATGGTTTTGCCAGAAACAATTTGACTGAAAGCAATTTTGTGGAAACAAGAGTGATCCAAAATCAATTTGGTCAAAACATATCCTGGTCACCAGAGGAATAGAAATATAAAAGCAAAATACGAGTAAAAGTCCCCCAAATCCTAAAAGGCAGATGAAAATTACTAAAGACCAATAAAAGGTTGCAAAAGTACTTTCTGTCACGAACCAAAATAAACAATGTCGTGAAACTAGAGACAGACTATTAATATTCCACAAATTATCATATTGGTCAGCTTGTTTCATAAGAAATTGTATTGAGCCAAATTGCTCTCAGCTGAATTGCCCTATCCCATTAGAAAACACAACAGCTCCTAACAATGTGGTTGAAAAGCTATGGTCAGTTTAGAGTGAGAGTTCCAGGAGAAGTAATTAGTGTTAGTAGGCCAAGAGCTGGTGTGAAGTAAGCAATTACCCTGGAACTTATTCTTTTTAAAATATCAATAATTTATAATTTTCCTGCTCCTTTGAATCAGGAAGTAGGGAATATCTTAGACAACATCATTAGAATCTATCATGAAACAGTAATCAGATGCTAGCTGACACTGTCATCAACTGAAGGCTGATCCTCTGGAGCTGGTTCCTAAGTGGTCCAATAGCATAGCTATCAGCTTATGTCAGTATGTCTGGACACGAATCTCCCAGACAGGCATTTGGTGTCGATCACCACAGGTATGTCAAACTGCTTGCCCCAAAGTGAAGGAGCCAGGAGAGGATGATGGGAGCTTATTGCCTTGACCTTAGCACGGGAAGCCACATACTCTCATTCTCACTACAGTCTCTTAGTGGCATGGATCCGTCTGATCTAAAGAGACAGAACACTACAGAGGTGTGAATTCCATAAAGCATTAGCCATGGCATGTTTTCTTGGAGTCTAGGTGTCTTATAAACAAAAAAGATGAGCACTTCCAGCCAAATTTCCATAGCATCTCTTCCTACTTTCTCATTTGAAAGATGATGATTGCTCTCTCTTTTGTTCACAAAAATCCTAAGTCTATGAAAGTTCAGGTTTCAACTGCATCCAAGATGGATAGTTCAAGCACAACATACAGAAGAGCCAGGCTTATCCACTAGAGCTACCTTGCTCAGTCAAATAGCAGGTCTATTGCTTGGGACTAGAACTTTAATTCCTCTAGAATTCTACAGGAAGAAAAGTGGCGCTGTGTATTTAAAGGGGGAAAAAAATCATCAAATGCAAATACCCTTGGGAGAGGTAACATGCTCGCCTAAATTTGCATCGAGGTGTGAATGATGTGTGACAGACTATTTCCTGAGCCATGTTCATAAAGGCCAGGCAACAAATAGAAAGTGGAAAGGGCCCTAGGAGAAACATGGGCGAGGCATCCAGGGAAGTGGAAGTAAAAGCTCTGACATCACCATTTTTTCCAGAGCCCACACTTCTCCCACAGCAGTTCAAAGAGAGAATTATAGAAATTTAGACCTACTGCCCAAAGGATATAGCAATGAGCCCTAAAATAGAGTACAGTGAGGAATCAGCAATTTAAAGAAAAGTCATTTTTAGATTGGGGCCCAAACCCTCTGGTTTATATTGTAAATTATCTGTGCCTTTTGATTAATGGCCTCTCCAGATGTGTAACTCTGCACATTCTGGCTCTAACAACTCAGATAGGACACAGCATTAATAGGAGAGTGGCAGGAACTGAGGGAGTGGCACACAGTGAAGACACACTCGTAAAAGCACACTTGGACCAGGAGAGAAAAGCCACTGCCAAGTTTGTGTTGGTCCTTTACACCACCTGGCATGGCCCCAAACAGGCAGAAAAAAGTCTATCAATGTGAGTTTGTATTTCCAGGAATGACTAAGAGCTGGCGATGTAAAGAGTGCTTTAAGCCAAATTCCATGACAATGACCTTCAAAAAGCAAAGTGGGGTCTTTAAATGTCTCCACGGTTCTGCAATTTGGTTGCACCAAATATTGCTCAGGATCACTCCCAAATACCTGAAAATTGTCCTAATAAAGTAGTTTTATTCAAGTCAATTATAACTTATAGGTTATAATTTTGAAAAAAAAATCAGGGTGAAGAGCAACTCCTAACTCTCTTTCTGGGACGCCTTTCTTTTTTCTTAGCCCCAGCTGTGCTACCACGTTCTCTCTTTCTACTAAGACAGTTCTCCTGCTTCCATCTCTTTCCCTTAAATATCCATAGCCAAGAGATTCCAATTTGCCATTACCACTGAAGATCCCACAGGTCGTCTTGCTTTCCTATCATCCTAGGCACCTGGATGGTTTGTATTTTGATTTTAAAGGGAAATCCATCAGTTCAACAACAAATCTCACACACACACACACACACACACACACACACACAGAGAGAGAGAGAGAGAGAGAGAGAGAGAGAGAGAGAGAGAGATCATCAGAATGCCCATATACATAAAGGTACTTTTAGCAAAGTCCTTCACTGATGAAGCCCTGTTGATAAAAAAAATTTATCTTCAGCCAGAGTCTGAAAAGAAGCCCTCGATTGTAGGAACCAAATATCTAAAATGGCATCTATCTGCTTTTTTTCTGATTGCTTCAAAGGATTATTGTGTATCTTGTTCAGTGTTGTGAGTGATGAACTACCTAACATATAACAGACACTCAGTAACTACTCATGAGATTTATATGATAATAAACTGCCCAAGAATTGAAGGAAGTCTATTTTGATTCTCCCCTAAATGGTTAGGGCCTAACCTATGACATAACACCCCATAAATATTGGGTATTTTTTAGGCTCTAAATCTAATCCCACACCTTGTACTTATCTGAATCGCCTATATTCTTTCCTTACTACCTGGCCGTGATGTACAAATGTGTAGATTCCTACTCTCTCTCAACTCTGCAGTCCCTACTGATTGCCAAGCTTTAGATGGATCGTTTTCTATTTCTAAGGACAAAACAAAATTAAAATCTTACTAAGGAAAATGGAAGTTTACAGGGAAAAAGTCACCTACTTATCTTACTATATCCCACCTAAACACTGATGGCAACCAATCAGACATTCCTGCATTAGCCTACGTACTATTTCATCAATAATTGAGTAATTACTGATACAAAGATACATTAAACACAGAGCCTCTAGGAGAGGAAATTCAGTAATCAACATCTGCCCCCAAAAGAAGGAAGGAAGGAAGGAAGGAAGGAAGGAAGGAAGGAAGGAAGGAAGGAAAGGGAAGGGAAGGAGGGAGGGAAGAAGGAAGGAGAGAGAGAAAGAGAGAGAGAGAAAGGAGGGAGGGAGAGGGGGAAAGAGGGAGGAGAGAGAGGGAGGGAGGAAAGAAAGGAAAGAAGGAAGAGGAAAGAAGGAAAGAAGAAAGAAACAAACAAAGAAACAGAGAAAGAAAGGAATTCCTAATGCTGAACTGCCAAGTTTCTGCTAGGGCTGAATCCCATTTTAGTGATGATGATTATAAGCAAACTAACATTAGAAGTCTGTACTGTGTGCCAGGCACTGTACTGGACACTTTCCATGTGTCACAAAACATTATCACTATGGAGCCTGAGTAATGTCCTCAGATTCTGTTTTTATTGCATTGGAGCAATAGAGCTCCCCAAACTTCCAGAATCCCCTGGTTGTTGTGAGGCCAACAATTGAGTCCCAGGTAACACAAGCAACTATAACTATCAAGTCTCAGATCTTGCCTGTGTTTATGGAGCTGTAATCCCACCAGAGGTAACTTTGACTCTGGATATTATTAAGTGTTGGGTTAAACTTGCATTGCTCCCAAACTTCTCAAAAAGCTTAACTTCAAGTTAGTCACAAAGGAGGTGACTAAGTCTCTGAGAATAAACATTAATGAAACCAAGAATGGGCCCACTGGGAAAGGCTTTGGGTCAATTAAACCTTTTTCAAAATAATATATCCATGTCTTTTCTTTTTCTATCATGTAAGCGGCTTTCTTCTCCATTACCTGGTCCTCAGCCCCATTTCCCCATGCCCAGGTATGAATTATTTTACATGCATTAGCATTGGGCACCTTGAACACAGCACACCATCCAAAACACTTCTAAGTTTGAAGACCTCCTTCTGAGAATCAGGAAAGTAGAGATAGCTTTGCCAGGTGTATGAGTTCTCAGTGCGAGCCAAGCGTAGTGTGCCAGGTCGCTGGACCGACTAGAAGACTTCAGTGTCCAGATGAGCCAACGGACTGTTTTAAATGACTGAAGTATAAATTGACTACACTTTGTGAAAAGATTCTCTGTTATAGCTGGAATCTGGCAGGAGTAACAGCAAGCAGAGGAAAATTTCTCTCCTCTCTAAATTGAAACCCCCAAGGATATGGGGTTTCCCTTTTAAGTAGGTATGGTTCCCAATGAATTCAGTGTTCCTGTACTTTATATTTTGAATTCCAGAAAATGTCCACTAAAGAGAAACTTGACCATTTATGTTCATAAAATTCCAGATCATTTGGTACGTTTACTCATACCTGGAGTGATGAGTGGACCCAGTGGTTCAGTTTAGGGAATTAAGCATCTGATAAAGCAGGGTCTGCAGGAGCATTTTTTGGGGGTCTCATAATTAAAAAGAATCGTCGTGATTGTTCCAGCAAAATCTACTGTGGGCAAATGGTAGACATGGAAGTATCTACATAATCTTTTTTATAGTTGATCTGAATCGAAAAGGCACCTAGAATAGTTACAATGATTGTCACCTTGACAGGATCTAGAATCATCTAGGAGGTTTTTTGGAGAGCTTACAGATCCAATGAGCTGAAATGGAAGGATCCATGCCAGACATGAGTGGCATCATCAGATGGTGTCTGGATTTGGGTTTTATTGCTGTGAAGAAACACTGTGACCATGGCAACTCTTAGAAAGGAAAATATTTAATTGGGGTTGGCTTTGAGTTTTAGAGGTTTAGTCCATTATCATCAAGGCAGGAAACATGGAAGAAAGCAAGCAAGTGTTGTGATGGAGAAGAAACTTCCCAGTTTCCACACCTAGATCTGAAGGCAGCTGAAAAGAGACTGTGTATCACACTGGGGAGCTTGAGCATAAGAGATCTCAAAGCCACCCCCACAGTGACACACGTCCTCTAACAAGGCCACACCTATTCCAAGGAGGTCATATCTCCTAATAGTACCACTCTCTATTACAAAGCACTCAAACCCATGAATGTCTGAGGACCATTCTCATTGAAGCCCCTCCACAAAGCTAGAGTTTTAGGCTGAATGGAAAGGAAAAAGTAATCCATGCACCAACATTAATCCCTCCCAGCTTCCTGACTGTGGATATAAGGTGACCAACTGCCTAATGCTCCTGCCACCATCTCTGCCATAAGGACTATATCCTCAACTGTGAACCAAAAGAAACCCTCCCTTAACATAGGGAGGGTTTACTTAACCTCCCTTAACAAAGGCTTTATTTAACAGCCATTTGTGACAGCAATTAAAAAATTAACTAATACATGCTGCATAGAAGCAGACAGATCTCTGTGAGTTTGAGGCTGACCTTGTCTACATACGAAGTGCTAAGACAGCCAAAGCCACACAGTAAGACCCTGTACTGAAACAAAGAGTAACTAATACAGTGCATAAAATCTAAATGATAATTGTAGATGATTAGCAACACCCATGATATTTTTTAATTTGCAAAAAAATCTGTCATATCATCTTCTGTCCCAAACATGCAAAATGTCAAAAAATAAGTCAGATTAAAAGAATGATGGGTCAGAAACATTTACTATTATGCTGATTTTTTGCATTAAATGAAAAAAATTACCAAATATTTCAGAGTTTCAAAAATAGTCTAGTCTTATTTTTGTCCCAATTCTTAATTAATAAATGTCATCATTGGGGACATTCATTACACAAAAATGAAGAACTGATCAAATTCTCCATAAATTCATTCTGGATTGTTATCATCAATAATATTTTCTAATGCTTCACACTATTTTCTTCAAAGGAGCATGTTGTCACACGGAGATGGTGATGAACCATACAACCTCAATGGCATTCTGTTCTTCGTGCCTGGGAAGATCACAAATAGCAAAGATTTCTTCCATCCCTTCTTTTCCTCATATGTAAGTAAGACCTATAAGAGAATTCATCCAAGTAAGAGCTGTGGATGATGAAATAAGGATGCATTTGTTTATTTGTTTTAATTTTTGACTAGAATAATCGATGAACAATCAAATCAGAGGTGACTAGTGACAAACACATAACAAGAGCAACAACAACATGAAGTCTAAGGGAAGGCTGTAGGTTCCAATTCCCAGTGGAATAGTTTTTCACCATAAAGATGGACAAGACTTGATGCCTTGAGTTCTTCTGTAATGCTTCATTCATATTGCATAGGCTAAGGAGCACCCAAACCTCATATGCAGGACTCGTTCTGGGGTCTTCCCACTAGTCCTCCTCTGCATGCATGGAATTCGATTCTGAGTTGTTTTCAGATCCCACAGGCTTCCCCAGTGGAAGCACAGTTACATAGCTACCACTCCCTTCTAATGTGTAGAACAAGATCCAAAATATAAGACCTTTAATGTTTGGATTTACTAAGCTCCTCCTGATAGGGGGTCACACTAACATAAAGAGCTTGGCATTCTGTAATCAGATTGCATTACTCTAGCTCTTCCTCTTGAAACCAAAGAGAGTAAAATCCACGTTTCTTCCTTTTCTGGTCTTCTACTTCTAGTGACCATCTCAGGTTATGCAGCTGCTAGACTCCACACTGAATATGGTGACATGCCACAGAGCATAAACTAAGCCTGATCATGTTGATAAACATGGTTCTTTATATACCACATGGGTATTTCTAAATTCTGTGTCTTGTCTTTGGTTCTCTTTTCCTTCACTCTTCCCATCTCTGTCTGAGTTGTCTTCCTTCCCATTCTAGAAAATAATTTTCTTAGTTACAATTACTATTGCTATGATAAAACACCATGACCTAAGCAAGTTAGGAAGAAAAGAGATTATTTGGCTTAAACTTCCATATCACTGTACATCATTGAAGGAAGTTAGGACAGGAACTCAAACAGGTCAGAAATCTGGCAGCAGGAGCTGATGCAAAGGCCATAGAGGCTTACTGGTTTGCCCCCATGGCTTCCTTAGCCTAATTTCTTTTAGAACCCAGGGCCACCACCAGCCCAGGGATGGCACTACCAACAATGGCCTAGGCCCTCCTTCATCAATCTCTAGTTAAGAAAATGCCCTAGAAGCTTGCGTACAGCCTTATCTTATGGAGGTATTTTCTTAATTGGAATTTCCTGCTCTTTGATGAATTTAGCTTGTGTCAGGTTGACATAAAACTATCCTGAATTGTCATGCTTATAACATTTTTAGCCTTGTATAATTTGATGAACCATACACAGACATAGACATGCACACCTACAAGAAATCTATTAAATATTTTTATGGTACTAGTTGTTGAACCCAGGTATGTTAAGCAAGTGCTGCACCATCAAGTGACTGTCAGCCTTCATTTATTTTGTAAGCAAAGTTGGGATTCTAGATTTTTCCTATATCCTGTTTTGATTCTCACATACTCATTTCTAAAGATTTTTTACTTGTTATATTTACTTATGTGTATGTATGCGAGTACAAACACATATTCTGTCTCCTGGAGGCCAGAAAATGATGTAGGATGATCCTTGTAGTTAGAGTGCAGGTACTTGTGAGCTGCCCTACGTGAGGACTGAGAAGTGAACCTTGGTTCCCAGGAAAAGTAGCAAACTCTAAATCACGGAGTCATCCCTACAGTCACAATCATATAATAATTGCCAGCATTATTAATACAACTTTTGTTTGTTTTTTGCTATTGTGAAATATGCCAATGTATAAATACAGCATTTACTCTGAAGTCTAGGAGTAATAATCTGTCTGGTTCCCATACTTTCCTTGTGCTGACACTGTTGCTCACCATAGGTAGGAACTGGAACCAAGCCTAGACAGCCATCAACTGATGAATGAGTGATGATGATATGGTACATTTATCCAGTGGAATTCCAATCAGCACTGAAGAAAAGGCAATCACGGGGCTTATGGGAAAATGTGCAGAACTGGAAAATATTATACTAAACAAGGTAATCCAGGCCCAGAAAGACAAATGTCACAGATTCTCTCTCATATGTGGATCCCAGCTTTGAAATTTTAAGTTTCCCCGTTTTGGATGAAACTTGTCTATTGAGAGCCGAGAGCAAGAAAAGACCCTGAGAGGTAAGGGAGACTTGAGGGTAGCCAATCCATGAAAAGAGAGCTGTAGAATAATGTTAGCGTTGGGAAGTTTGGGGAGGTTGGTATTTTATGAATGCACGATAGCTGTCTTCAGACACACCAGAAGAGGGCATCAGATCTCATTGCAGATGGTTGTGAGCCACCATGTGGTTGCTGGGATTTGAACTCAGGACCTCTGGAAGAGCACTGAGCCATCTCTCCAGCCGTGAGTTGGGAAGTTTATAACAGAGATGCATAACTAGTCAACTATTTAGAATAGAAGACTGTTGAGAGCTCAGCCCCAAATGTGACATCTACAGCACCAAGAGTGCGGGACAATCACAGGAAAGGGGACCGGGACATTGTAAAGCTGGCAGTACGGAGGAGCACTCTGAAACTCTTCTGGGTACAACACGGCTGTTTCAGTCAGGAAGGCACAGCAGCAATGGTCACCTGCACAAGAAGACATAAAAGTTGAAGGGGTCCAGGTATGGTGGCATGTACCCAGCATTGTAAAGGCAGAGGCAGGTGGATGTCTGTGAGTTCCAGGATAGCCTGGTCTACATAACAAGGTCTAGGTCAGCTGAGGTTACATAACAAGAGCCTACCTCAAAAATAAATGAATGAATGAATAATTAAACAAATAAGTAAGTAAAGCAAACATATGAACGAGAAGAGCTATGAAGAAGGTACTCGCCAGGAGAGGGAGGGCCATGAAGAAGGTGGGAGGAGTTGAATATGTTCACTACAGGATAGGCATGTATGTAACTGACAGCAATTAAATTAAAGAGTAGAAAAGATACAGCAAGTATGGTTGATAGTCCCTTCCCCCACCAATTTTCCTTTCTCTTAAGCAATAACCTGAAATTAGTACATATTCTCTTTAGTTTTCTTCATCCTTTAAACAAGCATGTATAGATTCTAATTTGCACTTTAAGCAGTGTTCCAGTTTGGGAATCATGCCTTTTGCCACTATTCTTTTAATGAATATCTTTTATTTTTTAATTTGACAAAAAATATGAAATTGATCATTATCACTTCCTTACAAAACTATACAGGACATTAAAACACCTGTTATATCACCCTCCCTTGAATCATGATGTTTTAAAATTAGTGTTTACTTACACTTATCTACTCTTAAAACGTTTTTTACATTGGGACAGGAAAGCTGGTTCCACAGTTACGAGGAGTCAGTGCTCTTCCATAGGCTTCAATTCAGTTCCCAGCACCTACATTGGGCAGCTCGCAACACAGAGGGAGGGAGACACTTGGACAAAAAATATTTTTAATGGTTTTAAGTACCTAAATGCATATGATTCTTTGCATTCTAGTCCTTTATAGCATTGCCCTCCTTTGTGTCACTTCTCTCTGAAAAACTTCCTTCAGGAGTTCTCTCAGTGAGATTTGTGGACCAATGGTCAACATTCACTCTTAGATAAAAACGTGGGAATTCTAGTTGGCTGGATCTTAGCCTTCGGCTCTAATTTCATTTTTCTTTCCTTTTCTATTTCCTACTCTTTGGAAAACAGTTTAACTAAAAGTTATGAGCATATTTTCCTTAGTTTTGTTTGGGTCTCACTGTGTTTCTCCAAATAAGCATTTACATCTAAAATTTTTATTCTAAAATATTATATAACTTTAATTATTAGCTTTTATTTAGTTTCTCACCTTCTCCCATTATGTGTCTTATTTCCTATATGTTAGCCTTTTGCCTTGTGTGTGTGTGTGTGTGTGTGTGTGTGTTCGTGCGCGCACACACACACGTGCATACAGTAGACCTCAGGGGATATTCTCAGGCATAGTCCGTCTTCTCATTCAAATGTGTATTTGTATTGAGGGAGGCTATCTCAATGGCCTATAACCCAGCAAACAGGCCATGCTGACTGGCAAGAGAGCCTCAGGAATTCACCAACACAGACCATGAAGTGCAAGCACATGCCAACACACCTAGGTTTCTTTTTCTTTCTTTCCTTTTAAGTTCAGTTCTGGAGAACTTGGGTTCCTATGCTTATAAAGCAAACACTTTATTAACTAGGCTACTGCTTCTTCTCTCCATTTGTTGTTTTTAGCTTCCCAGGTTTTTTTTAATTGGATATTTTATTTATTTACATTTTAAATGTCATCCCCTTTCCCAGTTTCCCCTTCCCAAACTCCCTATCCCATCCTCCCTCCCCTGCTTCTACGAGGATGCTCCCTCACTAACCCACACACTCCCACCTCACTCACCTACTATTCCCCTACACTGGAGCATCAAGCCTTCACAGGACCAAGGGCTTCTCCTCCCATTGATGCCAGACAATGCCATCCTCTACTACATATGCAGCTGGAGCCATGGGTCCCTCCATGTGTACTGTTTGGTTGGCAGTTTAGTCCCTGGGAGCTCTGGGGGTGGAGGGAGTGTGGTTGGTTGATATTGTTGTTCTTCTTATGGGGTTGCTAACCCCTTCAACTACTTCAGTCCTTTCTCTAACTCTTCCATTGTGGACCCCATGCTCACTCCTTTGACTGCGAGCATTCACATCTGTATTGGTCAGCTTCTGTCAGAGCCTCTCAGGAGACAGCTATATCAGGCTCCTGCTGGCAAGCACTTCTTGGCATTCCTTATAGTGTCCGGGTTTGGTGTCTGTATATGGGATGGATACCCAGGTGGGGCAGTCTCTGGATGGCCTTTCCTTCAGTCTCTGTTTACACTTTCCCCCCATATTTCCATTATATAGGAGCAATTCTGGGTTAAAAATCTGGATATGAGTGGGTGGCCCCATCCCCCAACCAGGGGCCTTGCCTAACCTCTCGATATGGTCTCTACAGGGTCTCTCCTCTTTGTTGCGCATTTCAGCTAATTCCATCCTCAATGAGTCCTGGGAGCCTCTTGATTTCCTGGCATCTGGGATGTTGTAGTGGCTGCTTCCAGATCTACATCGCCCATTGCTATACACCTCTGTTCAATTTCTTGACCTTCTATATATCATCCAGATCTCCTCCCACATCTGATCCCGCCCCCTTTTTCCCTCCCTATTCTCTCTTTCTCCCAAGTCACTGCCACCCTCTACCTCCAATGAGTATTTTGTTACACCTATTAAGGACTAAAGCATCCAAAATTTGGTCTTTCTTCTTGAGCTTCATATGTTCCGAATATTTTGCTGAATATCCACTTATCAGGAGTGCACACCCTGCATGTTATTTTGTGACTGTGTTACCACATTTAGGATGATATTTTCTAGTTCCATCTATTTACCTGCAAATTTCATGAAGGCATTGATTTCAATAGCTGAGTAGTACTCCACTGTATAAATGTGCAATATGTTCTGTATCCATTCCTCTGTTGAAGGGCATCTGGGTTCTTTCCAGCTTCTGGCTATTATAAATAAGGCTGCTATGAACATAGTGGAGCATGTGTCTTTGTTGTATGTTGGAGCATCTTTTGGGTATATGCCCAGGAGAGGTATAGCTGGCTCCTCAGGTACTGGAATGTCCAATTTTCTGAGGAACTTCCAGAGTGGTTGTACCTGCTTGAAATCCCACTAGCAATGGAGAAGTTTTCCTTTTTCTCCACATCCTCGCCAGCATCTTCTGTCACCTGAGTTTTTGATCTTAGTCATTCTGACTGGTGTGAGGTGGAATCTCAGGCTTGTTTTGATTTGCATTTCCCTGATGACTAAGGATATTGAACATTTCATTAGGTGCTTCTCAGCCATTTGAGATTCCTCACTTGCGAATACTTTGTAAGCTCTGTACCTCATTTTTAATAGGATTATTTGGTTCTCTGGAGTCTAACTTTTTTACTTCTATGTATATATTAGATATTAACCCTCTATCAGATGTAGTATTGGTAAAGATCTTTTTCCAATCTGTTGGTTGTGATTTTGTCAAATTGGCAGTGTCCTCTGCCTTGCAGAAGCTTTGCAATTTTATGACTCCAATCTGTCAATTCTTTATCTTAGAGCATAAGCCATTGGTGTTCTGTTCAGAAAATTTTCCCCAGTGCCTATGGTCTGAGGCTCTTCCCTGCTTTGTCTTCTATTAGTTTCAGTGTATCTGGTTTTATGGGGAGGTCCAAGATCCACTTGGACTTGAGATTTGTACACAGCAATAAGAACGCATTCTTCTACACGTGACAGCCAATTTAAACAGCACCGGTTTTTGAAAATGCTGTGTTTTCTCCATTGGATGGCTTTAGCTCCTTTGACAAAGATCAAGTGACCATAGGTGTGTGGGTTTATTTCTGGGTCTTCAATTCTACTCCATTGATCTACCTATCTATCTCTGGACCAATACCATACAGTTTTTATCACTATTGCTCTGCAATACAGCTTGAATATATTACATTCTGGTGATTTTCCCAGAAGTTCTGTTATTCTTGAAGACAGTTTTCACTATCCTGGGTTTTTTGTTATTCCAAATGAATTTGCAAATTGTTCTTTCTGACTTTTGAACAACTGAGTTGAAATTTTGATGGGGATTGCTTTGAATCTGTAGATTGCTTTTGGCAATTTGGACATTTTTACTATATTACTCCTGCCAATCCATGAGCATGGGAGATCTTCCCATCTTCTGAGATCTTCTTCAATTTTTTTCTTCAGAGACTTAAAGTTCTTGTCACACAGATCTTTCATTTGCATGATTAGAGTCAAACCAAGGTACTTTATATTATTTTTGACTATTGTGAATGGTGTCGTTTCCCTAATTTCTTTCTCAGCCTGTTTATCCTTTGAGTAGAGTAAGGCTACTGATTTATTTGAGTTAATTTTATATCCATCCAGCTTGCTGAAGTTTTTTTTGTCAGATGTAGGAGTTTTCTGGTAGAATTTTTGGGGTCATGTAAGTATATATCACATCTGCAAATAGTGATATTTTGACTTCTTCCTTTCCAACTTGTTTCCCTTTGACCTCCTTTTGTTGTCTAATTGTTCTGTCTAGGATTTCAAGCACTATATTGAATAAGTAGGAAGGGATGGGCAGCCTTATCCTTGATTTTAGTGGGATGGCTTCAAGTATTTCTGCATCTAGTTTAACGTTGGCTACTGCTTTGGTTTACATTTCTTTACTATGATTCAGAATGGGCCTTGAATTCCTGAACTTTCCAAAACTTTTATCATGAAGGGATGTTGAATTTTGTCAAATGCTTTCTCAGAATCTAAATAAGATGATCACATGGGGTTTTTTCTTTGAATTTGTTAATATAGTAGATTCCATTGATGGATTTCTGTATATTGAACCATTCCTGCATCCTTGCAATGAAACCTACATGATCATGGTGATGATCACTTTGATGTGTTCTTGTATTTGGTTTGTGAGAATTTTGTTCAGTATTTCTGCATTGATATTCATAAGGGAAATTGATCTGAAGTTCTCTCTTTATTGGGTCTTTGTGTGGTTTAGGTTTAAGTGTAATTGTGGCTTCAAAGAACGAATTGGGTAGTGTTCCCTCTGTTTCTATTCTGTGAATAGTTTGAAGAGTATTGATATTAGGGCTTCTTTGATGGTCTGATAGAATTCTACACTAAACCCATCTAGTCCTGGGCTCTTTTTGTTTGGGAGACTTAATGACTATTTCTATTTCTGTAAGGGTTATGGGATTGTTTTAGATGGTTTATGTGATCCCAATTTAACTTTGGTACCTGGCATCGGTCTAGAAAATTGTTCTTTTCATCCAGATTTTCCAGTTTTGTTGAGTGTAGGCTTTTTGGTAGGATCTGATGATTTTTGAATTTCTTCAGATTCTGTTGTTATGTCTTCCTTTTCATTTCTGACCTTGTTAATTTAGATATTGTCTCTGTGCCTTCTGGTTAGTCTAGCTAAGGGTTTATCTATCTTCTTGATTTTCTTAAAGAACCAGTTCCTAGTTTTGTTAATTCTTTGTATAGTTTTTTTCTTCTTGGTTGATTTCAGCCCTGAGATTGATTATTTCCTACCATCTACTCCTCTAGGGTGTATTTGCTTCTTTTTGTTCTAGAGCTTTAAGATGGTCCATAGGCTCTTTCCAGTTAATTTTGGATGCACTCAGAGCTATGAGTTTTCTTCTTAGCACTGCTTACATTGTGTCTCACTTTCATTAAATTCTAAGAAGTCTTTAATTTCTTTATTTCTTCCTTGACCAAGTTATCATTGAGTAGAGCATTGTTCATCTTTCCTGCATTTGTGGGCTTTCTGTTGTTTTTGTTGTTATTGACAAACAACCTTAGTCTGTGCTGATCTGATACGATGCATGGGATTATTTCTATCTTCTTGTAATCTGTTGAGGCCTGTTTTGGGATTGATTATATGGTCAATTTTGGAGAAGGTACCAGGCAGTACTGAGTAGATGGTGTATTCTTTTCTTTTAGGATGAAATATTCTATAGATACCTGTTAAACCCTTTGGTTTATAACTTCTGTTAGTTTCACTGTGTCTCTGTTTAGTTTCTGTTTCATGATCTATCCATTGATTAGAGTGGGGTGTTGAAGTCTCCCATTATTAATATGTTTGGTATAATGTGTGCTTTGAGCTTTAATAAACTTTCTTTCATGAATGTGGGTGCCCTTGCATTGGAAGCATAGTTGAACTGAGAGTTCATCCTGGTAGATTTTTCTTTTGATGTATATGAAGTGTCCTTCCTAATCTTTTTGATAACTTTTGGTTGAAAGTCAATTTTATTTGATATTAGAATGGTTACTGGAGCTTGTTTCTTGGGATCATTTGAGAGGAAAATTGTTTTCCAGTCTTTAAATTTGAGGTAGTGTCTGTCTTTCTTACTGTGGGTGCATTTCCTGTATGCAGCAAAATGCTGGATCCTGTTTATGTACCCTGTCTGTTAGTCAGTGTCTTTTTATTGGGGAACTTAGTCCATTGGCATTAAGAGATATTAAGGACCAGTGATTGTTGCTTCCTCTTATTTTTGTTGTTAGAAGTGGAATAATGTTTCTGTGACTAACTTCTTTTGAGTTTGCTGAAAGATTACTTTCTTGCTTTTTCTAGGGTGTAGTTTCCTTCCTTGTTTTGCAGTTTTCCATCTATTATGCTTTGTAGGATTGGATTTGTGGAAAGATGTTGTGTAAATTTGGTTTTGTCATGGAATATCTTGGTTTTTCCATCTATAGTAATTGAGAGCTTTGCTCGGTACAGTAGCCTGGGTTGGCATTTGCGTTCTCTTAATGTCTGTATGACGTCTGCCCAGGATCTTGTTTCCTTAGAGTCTCTGGTGAGAAGTCTCGTATAATTCTGATAGGTCTGCCTTTATATGTTACTTGACACTTTTCCCTTACTGCTTTTACTATTCTTTCTTTGTGCATTTGGTGTTTTAGTTATTATGTGACAAGAAGAATTTCTTTTCTAGTTCAATCTATTTGGGGTTTTTAGGCTTTTTGTATGTTTATGAGCATCTCTTCCTTTAGGTTAAGGAACTTTCTTTTCTAATTTTGTTGAAGATATTTACTGGCCCTTTAAGTTGAGAATCTTCACTCTCTTCTATAGCTATTATACTTGGGTTTGGCCTTCTCATTATGTCCTGCATTACCTGGATGCTTGGGTTAGGAACTTTTTGCATTTTGCATTTTTTTTGACTGTTGTGTCAATGTTTTCTATGGTATCTTCTGCCCCTGAGATTCTCTCTTCCATCTCTTGTATTTTGTTGGTGATGCTTGCATCTATGACTCCTGATCTCTTTCCTAAGTTTTCTATCTTCACGGTTGTCTCCCTTTGTTATTTCTTTATTGTTTCTATTTCCATTTTTAGATTCTGGATGATTTTGTTCAATTCCTTCACCTGTTTGGTTGTGTTTCCCTGTATTTCTTTAAGGGATTTATGTATTTACTCTTTAAGGGCTTCAACCTGTTTGCCTGTGTTCTACTGTATTTCTTTAAGGGAATTATTTATGCCCTTCTTAAAGTCCTCTATCATCATCAAGAGATATTATTTTAAATCATAGTCTTGCTTTTTCAGTGTGTTAGGGTATTCGGGGCTTGGTACGGTGGGAGATCTGAGCTCTAATGATGCCAAGTAGCCTTGGTTTGTATTGATTAGGTTCTTGCACTTTCCTTTTACCATCCTGTTATCTCTGGTGTTAGCTTGTCTTGCTGTCCCTGACTAGAGATAGTTCCTTCTGTGAGCCTGTGAGCCTATGATCTGAGGTGTGTCAACATTTCTGGGAGATGAGCTCTCTTGGGGCATTATTTGTTTTTGAAGAGCTGTGCCATAGCATTAGCTCCAGGTTATAAATGGAAACCAGAAAAATACTGCCCCGGGATATTTCAATACTCTTGTACCCTAGTGGGTCCCTCTTGGGCCAGCTATTGGAGCAATAGTAGTGGTCTCACCTGTGATCTTGTGTGTGACAACTCTTCTGCATGAGCAGCTGTCTCTGGGCAGGATTTGGGCATGGAAAGCTGTGGTACAGGGTAATCTCTAGAGCAGAGACGGAAGCGGCTCTATAACCCTGTTCACAGCTACCATGCCTACCTCTACCTCATCTCTACTATTCTAGGCACTGTCTTTATGTGACATTCCCAATCCATATCTTCTCCTCAGGAGTCTATGGCCATGTGTCTTGATGTCTTAATAGTACCCAAATTTTACCTTCTATTTGGGCCTCTGATAAGTAAGTGTCAAGAGCATTCTTGTACTTCTAGCAAGGTTTTAGCATCAACACAGAATATCAATGATGGGAGTATTCAAGATAGGCCAGAGTGGCAGAAGCCTCCGAATCATGTCACGTGGGGGATTAGTCTACATATATCTCTATTTTTATTCTGACTCTTGCTAATAAGACTTTAGTTGAGTAAAGAATTCTAGATTTATATTTTGGAGACACTTAGAATTCTGGGACAGTTGGTGTGGAAAGTGAGCCTAAGGTGGATAATATACATTTTCTTTTCAAATATGTGAGGAGATGTCCTATGTAATAACAAAACTTTCTGCATTACCCTGCATTATACTGCTACTAAGTACCTTCCCCAGAGAATGGCTTTATATTTACATGGAGAAGATTTGTTCGCCATTCAGAGCTGCTAAATACCCTTCACCAAAATCCCAAATCATGCCCAAATCCTTCACCAAAAGACACCTACCTTAAGCTGAAAGAAACAAGCCTAGAAGGAAGAAATAAGCATGCCATTTTTTCATAATGGTGGGATCAAGTGGAGTACTGCAGGCTGAATGGTGCTGCTAAGCTGCTAAGAATGGTGTAGTCACTCTCAAAAGCATATGTGGAAAGGTTTTTCAAATATTGAGAGGAAAATTAAAGGAAGCAAATGCTTGGCAGGAACACTCTAAGGGAGCGTGAAGCACCACATTGATTGTAGAAGTTACTGGACTTCTGCTTTTCCAGACCTGAGAGTCACTTGAGTTCTCTGTGTCATCTAGAGATCACTTCACAAAAATGTCTGTGCATAAATAATTGTGCAGTGTGTATTTGATGAATGATATAGGATGCAGACCTAAAGTCTCAGCACCTTCTAACAGCAGGCATTGGCTGCTTCTGGCACACAACCCATCAGAGTTGCCAATTGACTGAGGTTTTGCCAAGATGTCCTGAAAACAGCCACATTTAGGAAGCTCCACCTATCTTTTCATTGTGCCATCCAGTGTATATGCTATTCTAAAAATAGAAGAAAGAAACTCAGAGAGGGTATGGAATGCAGAGCCAAACCATGGAAGCACACAAACCAATGCTTAAAAGGACCCTCTGCCATTTATTCATATTCCAAAAGCAACACAACCTACATAGGCAATCTTGAAGTCAATGAAACAGAAAAGCTAGACCCATCTATAGACAAAGCTTGATGCAGGCAAGAACAACACCCATGGGATACTAGAACCAGCTCATAAGGGCTTCCAATAGACAATTCTTTTAAGTTCATGGGTTGACCAGGCAGTCATTAAGCCAACAATATTATGAATTGTAAATGTACCATGGAAGTTTGCAAAGGACCAATCAAATCTCCCTGGCTTCTCCTGCTTCCCCCGGGCTAGTTTTAACACTTAGCAGCACACCACTAGAGGGAACCAATAGCTGTAAACAGATATAGCTGGCTACCTTGGCAATCAGAACCTCAAGGAACCCAACAATAATAATGGATTAATAGCACTTAAATAAACATATGTGTGTGTGTATACTCATGTACACATATACACATATATAAGCATACATACATACATATACATATGCATACACACACACACACGCGTATATACTTCAAGATAAGTCTCTTCTCTGTGCTCTAAATGACTCTGCTTAGTTTCTTTGCTCAGAGGAAAAGAATCAGCATCAGTTACACCTTCTTTTTGTTGTTGTTGTTGTTGTTGTTGTTGTTGTTGTTGTCACATACCTTTATTTTCAACATTTATGAGGCTGAAACGGGAAAGTTATTGAATTTGACACCAGCCTACACCACATAGTGAGATCCCATATCAAATAAAAAGTGAGCAGTACTTTAATAAATATTTCTCCAAAGATGACATAAAAATGATCAAATGGTACATGAAAACCGTACTGAATACTAGAAATCACCAGGAAAATGCAAATAAAAATGAACTATAGTTTCATACCTATTGGATAGGTATAAGCAATAACAAGTATTGGTAATGGAATAAAGAAAACTCTTATACACTAATAGGAATATAATATAGCCATTGTGCAAAATAGCATGGTGATTCCTCAAGAAAATGAACTACTGTGTAATCTAATTATCTCACTTCTGTGCATATATCTAAATACATATGAATAAGACACTCACATTCATTGTAACGTTATTGATAATAGCTAAATGAATAGATAAGGAGAATGTCTGATGTGTATATTTGCACAGTGAAATTCAGCCATTAAAAAGGAATCCTGCTATTTGTGACAACATGACTGATTGTGGAAGATACATTAATAAAATAAACTGAGCTAGAGAGATGGCTCAGAGGTTAAGAGTATTTGCTGCTCTTACAGAGGTTCCTGTGTCTGGTTCTCACCACCCATATGGAAACTTATAATAACTTCACTTCCAGGGGTTCTGATGCACTCTTCTAGCAGCAATGGACACAAGGCACTCATGAAGCACACAGACATATATGCAGGCACAGCACTTATATACCTAAAATAAAAATAAACAAGTCTTTTTCTTTACTTTTATTTTTTATATATGTAGGTGTTTTGTTTTGTGTTTTTCATCTTTATTAACTTGGGTATTTCTTATTTACATTTCGATTGTTATTCCCTTTCCCGGTTTCCAGGCCAACATCTCCCTCATACCTCCCCCTCCCCTTCTATATGGGTGTTCCCCTCCCCATCCTCCCCCCATTACCACCCTCCCCCCAACAATCACGTTCACTGGGTGTTCAGTCTTGGCAGGACCAAGGGCTTCCCCTTCCACTTGTGCTCTTACTAGTCTATTCATTGCTACCTATGAGGTTTGGAGTCCAGGGTCAGTCCATGTATAGTCTTTGGGTAGTGGCTTAGTCCCTAAAAGTTCTGGTTGGTTGGCATTGTTGTTCATATGGGTCCGAGCCCTTCAAGCTCTTCAGTCCTTTCTCTGATTCCTTCAACAGGGGTCCTTCTCAGTTCAGTGGTTTGCTGCTGGCATTAGCCTATGTATTTGCTGTATTCTGGCTGTCTCTCAGGAGAGATCTACATCCGTTTCCTGTCGGCCTGCACTTCTTTGCTTCATCCGTCTTATCTAGTTCGGTGGCTGTATATGTATGGGCCACATGTGGGGCAGGCTCTGAATGGGCGTTCCTTCTGCCTCTGTTCTAAACTTTGCCTCCCTAGTCCCTGCCAAGGGTATTCTTGTTCCCCTTTCTTGACTCCCCTTCTGGCACAGCAAGATGAAGTAAAAGCAAGGAGGTAATGCCGTCATCCTCCCCTCTTACATGAGCTCCGTTTAGTGTCTTGTTTCCTTGGCAACACACCTGACACTAAAACTACTTCCAGTTCCCACTTCTCCCAGCTACTTTGAGTGCATCGAGTGAAACATTCCCTCTTGGCACCCCACATGAGACCATGGGATGGCTTCCAGACTAGGCCCCTACTTTAGCACCAAGTCCCTTCCTTAAGCTAAGCTCTAATTGAGTTCAACGTTTTCTTTCCTGCAGTGTGGGTTGCATAGTGCTAAGTGCTGTCATTTAAGGAACCCCAGGTGCAAAAGCTGGGCTTCCCCCAGCCCCATGCTGTCATCTTCCCACCTCCCACATTTGCCAATTGACCTCTACTGTCAAGATTTCCTCCTAAGCCTGTGCCTGAAGTCAGGGGTATTTGCAGATTCCTCCTGGACACCATCCCATTTGAAAGGATGATGAAAGGATTAAGGAGAAACCAACTTGAAAGGATACCAATAGGTTTCTGTAGAATTGCTCTGGAAAGCACCAGGGCTGTGTTGCTGCAGAAAACCCATGGCCATTCCCACCCTTTGTCCTCCCCTTATTGCTACCAATTTCCCCCCTCTCAATCTTCACTCCCGACCCCCACCCTCTACCCCCCATCCTGGCCCATGCTCAGATCCACCACTTCAGAGGGCTGGTTCCAATTGCAAGGCTATTCCTGCACCAATCTCTGGCAACCGGAGTGAAAGGTGCCGACAAAGAGGCTCTCTCCACAGCTCCCTTTTCACAAGAAGCATGTATCCAATTAAAGGATTTTAATTAAAATGCTTTCTGTAGCATCCTGTTTCTACTCACTATTATAAATTAAACTTGACATTCTCTGATTTAACAGGTGGGTGAGATTATTCTGAAAGCTGCCAGATGAGAGGAAATAGAAGCTAAAGGAAGCTGTGTGCTGGTGTGTGTGTGTGTGTGTGCAAGTGTGTGTATGTGTGTGGGGGGGGTGATCGGGTGGGTGCACATGTGCACTCACATGCTGATGGAAGTGCACTGTTGTGTATGCATGCATATGTTTGCCTTTAAATTAGTTTTAAATCATTTGGCTTAAATACAGAAGTCTTGATATAGCCAAGGGATCACAAGAAGAAATTAGAACTCTAATCTTTAAAAACTAGAATCTCAAGTAAACTTTTTAAAAATCTAAGCCCATGGCCTCTGTTTCTTTAATTGTGTGTGCATGTGTTTACCTCATATTATACATATTCCTGAAGATATAAATATAACCTGCTCACTCTGTGTAATGTATAGAACTTGTGTGACATATGATGTATAATTTGCCTATGCATCATGTATGATGAAGAACTCATATGGAAAAAAGTGAGCCTGGAAGCACAAGAAATTTGTGCATTTATTAGTCCGATTTTATTTCTAAATATCAGCTGAAAAATATCTGAAACCCTCATTTTTCCATAAAGGATATTTTACTTGTTGTTTCCACAAGGAATAAGGAGGAGGTTCAGTATTGCTGTTGCCAATCAAGGCTCTCTGTCTTCAGTACTGTAGAACTCTGTCAGTTGAATGTCTTGAAAAGTGCTTATAGAAACATGAACTGTGCCTTCAGATAAGAACTGACAAGTTGTTGAGGGGCTCCTTTTGTTCAAAATCTGTACGCTCATTCATAAAGCCAGTCCTCACAGGGTTTTATCTGAGTTCCACATGGGAGGGGATGCTCTCTCCAAATCTGGACATCTCCCCCTCCAAAACCTGCTTCTTTTGGTCCTGCCTCTACCCCTCCTCTCTGCAACACTCTACCACTTTAACACAAACCCTCTGCTCTAAATGCCTTCCATATTTGTTAATTTATTCATTTTGTCAACAAGACCAACCAGCATTGTAGCTATTAAAAGTTCAGCAATGCAGGGGGGAATGAACAAGAAGAAAATAAACAAATATACAAAATACATTTAATGCTGAAAATATGTTAGAAAGAAAAGACAAATTAAGGTAGGTAGTGTCGTTTTCATTGTATCTACTTCAATCATAATCTTAAATCATATGTTTATACTTCTTTTCCTCATTTGGGCTGTTAGTCCCTGAGGGCAAGGGTTATGTCCAACACCTTAAAGTAGTAATCAACCTTTTAACAGTGAACGCAGCTGAAGTACCAGTTAGGGAAAGCAGAATGTTCGATCCTCACATGCCCGATTGGCTATTACCTCTGCAAAACTACTATACCCCCCTGATTTCAAGGCTACCCACTGTATTTTGATCTACATGCTGATTTTATAAGATAACTTTTTTCTTATACTATATAAAGGTTAATCTAGTGGCCTCAGACAGTGAACGTCTTTCAGTCACCAGGTCTAATTTAACTTTAAAGAGTGTGAATGTATTCAGTTGCAAACCCAGCATTTTCAGAGACTGAGGTAGAAGGATCCAGAGTCCATGAGCCAGTCTTGGTTACTTGGAATCTGTCTGGTTGGGGGTATTTAGGAAGGAAGAGAGAGAGGAAAGAGAAGATGGGTGAAGAAAAGAGAAAGTGGAAAAAGAGCAGAGAGGGGGGGACAGGAAAAGAAATGTGAGAGAGAGAAAAAGTGGGAATTGAGAAGGGAGAGAGAGAGAGAGAGAGAGAGAGAGAGAGAGAGAGAGAGAGAGAGAGAGAGAGAATATCATTAGGGACTTTTTAATTTAAGCTGGACACCATGAAACATTAGGGTGAATGTTCTCACTCCTAACAACCCGTTAGCTCTCTTCTCTATATAGGAAGTCTTTGCTGGACAAGCAAGCTCTTTAGAAACTTATTTCTACTGGGAAGTCCTAAGAATTAGTGTCATTGTTTTACATTCTGAGCTGAACAAAGTAAGAAAAGTTCGTGATGGCCACCTGCTACCTGATCTGTGCACTGTGAACAGCTGTTTAATCGTGGTTATCTGTTGGTATCTATAATGTCCAATCCCACATGAGCACAGCATGTATAGTTACAGATAGGCACTCCTCAACTGATTGGGGACACCTAGTGCATAGTTCATGCCACAAAGACTTAGAGATCCACTTTTACCTTCAACCTACTGTCAGTGTTCAGGAAGGTGGAGCCACACCTCAAGTGCCATAAACATCTTCACAAACCTGTCCTCAGGACATGAGTGACAACTTCCCTCTCTAAGTCTTTCCTTCCTTCATTTCTAAGGCCCCACTCATAAATAACACAAAGCAAACTGGAAAACTAGAGAGAAGCCATCTACATGATCCAAATAACTAGTGGGTTGAGGGAGCTGGACAGTGGCTAATCTTCCAGGCAGACTGCAAGGGGCATGCTGGAAGCCTAGTGACTGTCTAGCCCTTCTGTGGACACATTCCTTCACCAAAAGACATCTACCTTAAGCTGAAAGAAACAAGCCTAGAAGGAAGAAATAAGCATGCCATTTGTTTCATAATGGTGGGATCCAGTGGAGTACTGCAGGCTGAAACTCTGAATGGTTCCAAGTCTGAGTAAGAACTCGGAGAGCTCGTTAGAAGGTGGAAGAGCACATGAGGTGGACAATCAACCATCACTGAAGTAGCCCTGGCTCAGGGCATGAGTTAAGTACAGACGGAAAGGGGAAAGGGGAAGGATCTTGGTCCCAGGACTGATGTATTTTACACAGCAGGAGGATGAGATTCACCCATAAGTGATGGGATGGAGAGTTAGAAACTTATCATGGACAGCAGTAAAATGATCCGGAAAAAGAGATCCCAATGCCATCTGTCTTCTTCAGTATGTATCCTAAATGTTCCATCTTCCTTGGCACCTTGAAGCTTCCAGAACGTGGAACACCATTGAGAGGAGATCTAGCCCCTTGAGTGGAGAAGCTTGGGTTGGATATGGGTTTCTGGGCTCCATGATTCCATCCCACCTACCATACAATATGGGAGCAGGGGAAGAGAAATGGTAGAAAAGTTAAACAAAGACATGAAATGTAAATGTCATGAAGTTCATCTGTCTGTCAAACAACAGAGGGAGGAAGTTACATGGTCAGATACCTCAAATCTCTGCCATCTCCAGAAATACCTTAATTTTTTATACCTCACTCTGATCTGAATGGAGTCAATGCCCAGTACAATTGCACTACTGCAAGGCTTAGGATATGCCCCCACAAGTGGAATAAGTACACTAGAGAAGGATTTCCCACACTATAACACACAGAGGAACAGACAGGATCCAAAAGCGAAGTGAACTCTGAAAATCAGGCAGATATGTTTCTGGTGGTCCAGGTGTGGGCAGGGTATTTCCAGGTTCATGTTTCCAAATTCCTGGCCTCTTATTCAAGGAATTTAAACCAAGTCTCCCACAAATTGCAAGAGTAATAAGGACACTCATTAGAGCCAAGCAGTGGTTCTGGTGAGAAAGAAAACACACTGCCAAGATTGACAGCAGGCATAAGAATAAAGTTACTCAAGGGCCCCATTTTTATGGGGTCTTCCTTTTCAGAACTCAAGAAAAGGAGGAGTTTGGTTGCTAAGGAGTGTAATACAAGTGGTTCTTAAATTATATACACAATTCTCCCTACAAGATAACTCAGGATATGGTTTGTCTTGTTACATATGCACAAAAAACAGCTCCGAGTAGATTAGCCCCATTTCTCTTGGTTTTACAAACTGTTCTAGGACATATTTGAATAGAAATGGAATACTGTCAAGGGATTGGTAAAGGGAGTAATTTATTCTCATTGCTTAAATCAGATACACATGCAGCCTTATGAAGGAAGATCCCATGTTGCTAGGTGGGGATTAGGGACGTGTTTCAATAGAAATGGGGTACTGTCAGGAGAACTTATTCCATTGTTATACATGCAGTCTTATGCAAGGAGATGCCAACAGGTTGCTATATGGTTGTTAGGGAATGGATTGCATACATAGTCCAAACCAAAGACAGTCCTAAGTTGCTAAGCTATCCCCTGTGCTTTCCTATCCCAATTCTCTATTTCCAATTCAATCCACAGGAAGAGATCATAGTACAATGAATGAGAAAGGATAATAAATGACATGAGAAACAGTTTCCCTATGTTCCTGGGAGAGCTCTAATTTTACCTTGAACATCACACTTGGTTTCTCAGATGATTTTTCCAACTCCCAGCACTTCACCATTTTAAAAAATGCCGTGTGTGTGTGTGTGTGTGTGTGTGTGTGTGTGTGTGTGTGTGTGTGTGTACAATTTTAAAACATATAAAAGAATGTAGGAAATATGTAGAAATGCAGCTTGGAAAACCATTGTAAAGCTGAAAACCAAATTTAAAATGGTCACTCGCTGTCTAAGCAGTTGCCCTTTATGTCCCTAGGGTGAAATCCATACATGGGTCAAATCATTTTCCTTCAAAACACCCAATGAAATAAACTTTCCCAAGAACTCTCCCCAGATTTAATGTGTTTTTTTTAAACAGCCTACTTATGAGAGTCTGTGTCTGCCCTGTTCTTAAGAGACGAATTTGCCAAGCCTTTTGGCATTGAATAAGAAGGCCATAAAATATGCCCATATTTCCTCAAGTGATTGAGTTATTACACATAGAATTCTTGCTATGAAAACATTGGCAGCCAAAGGGGAAAAAACCTAGTTCCTGAGTATCAGCACCTAGCAGAAGAGTCTAAACCTAGTCTGAAGCTTTTGCCCAGTGGCTCTGCCATTAAAATGCATACAGCATTATGGGAAAGTCCTGAAATCAAAATGGTAAACAGTTAATCATGACCTTCATACAGAGATATACTGCAAAACTCTCTTGGTTTTCGGTGGCAGAGAAGAGGTTCCATTCAGGGTTATTATTTCTGAGTCTTGAATTTCTTTGCCCAGACATGGCAACTAGGCAGACTTAGAATGTAAAGCTCTCCTTGTGCTAGTGTACCTTGGAGAGCATCTCAGAAACAAGAGGGAGAATAATGTTTCTACCAATCCTCTTGGTTAGTCTCAGGTACACTGTCTCCCAGCCTCAGTTCTGACCCAATCTTAACACTAGAAACTCCATGTCCATACCGGCCCTTTATCCCAGGTAGAGCACAAAGTTTGGTTCTGAGCAAGAACCAACCACATTAAACATGAAGTTACTGAGGAGACACACATCGACTGAAAGTGGCAGGGACATGTGTAGTAGAATAATAACTAGACCAACACTGAAAGTTATAAAATGAAAACAACATTCAAACTTTTCCCAAATTGTCTACATAAATGAAAATGCTTTGACAAGAAACTCTAAAACTAAGGACCTGTGGCATCTAGTTTGTTTGTTTCCAATAGTAAATGACTCTTTGGTGGTACAACATTAGATTTTTAGTTTAAAAAAGTCATAGCAATTCACACATGAAAGTTGTGAAGGATAAGGTTTCCCAACCTCAGTTCTGCCACACGCTGGTTTGTGTGAGCATGGGAATGATAAATTAGTGTGCTATCTAGGTGGTTTTGATGTACAGTTAGCATTCTGAATTTTAATATTAGACAATTTAAATTTAGACAATTAAAACTCACCATTAGCGAACTTACATGAATTGTTCTTCAAATTTCTCCAAGAGACAATAAGACTGAACAGTAAAGGATGATGTTCTTTGAGAGGGTGTGTGTGTGTGTGTGTGTGTGTGTGTGTGTGTGTGTGTGTGTGTGTGTGTGTTGTGTGTGTGTGTGTGTACATACACAATATGTTCATGGTTGGTGGGTGTGTTCGTGTGTGCATGCCCATACACATATATGTATATGGAGGTCAAAGGCTGATACTAGGTGTCTTCCTTGATTGTCATCCTCCTTATTTTTTAAAAACAGGTCTCTTGCTGAACCTGGAGCTCACTGATCTAGCTAGACTGGCTGACTCACAAGTTCCAAGTGTCTGCCTGTTTCCACCACAGCCACAGCTCTGAGATTACAAGTGAGCTACCACGCACATAGGCGCATGTTGGGGATCCAAACTCAGGTTCTCCTGCTTTCATGAAAAGCACTTTTCTGTGCCACCTCCCCCACCCCGAGATTATTTTCTTTTAGTAGATATCAGATATCTACAATCCATGGTATAACTCTGTTCTAAGGAAAATGAACCCTTGTTCTCCGTTTTTCCATGTAAAATGGAGCTAAAAGTAATCTCCAAGAGCTGCTGTGAGGAATAAATAAATAAATTCATATTGTGCTCTTAAAAGCGGGCACGATGATGCATATGTGCTTAGCACAGGGGCGTTGTCCTCACAAATGTTAAAGAACCAGCTGGAGAGAGGTCGGAATTGCCACAATGATTCCATATGCTTAAGAATGTGAGAAAGGAGCAGAAAGTCATATAACTACACTAACACTCTCTCTCTCTCTCTCTCTCTCTCTCTCTCTCTCTCTCTCTCACACACACACACACACACACACACACACACACAAAGAAACCACAACAAAAACAAAAGAGTCTCTTTAAGAAACTTCATTTTTACCACTATATAACTGAATACATTTTATTTAAAATATGTATAATTTTGTATATAACTGCTATTCTATCTGTATACTTAATACAATTAGCAATAAGTCTCTGCTAAAAATTTCTCTATGTAAAATTCTCCAATGTTATATGAATTCAAAGCTTTCAGGGGAAAGTAATTTAAAATAAAAGCAATAGTTTCCTGACCAAACAATAATTATTAAATTTGAATTAAGTAGTCTCATTCATCTGAAAGCACCCAAGAATTATTTTTTTATCTTAAAAATTATTTATTTATTGGTGTGTGTACATATAAATATGTGGAATAAGGAGGTCATAAGAACCTCATATGGAGTTCAGAGGGCAACTCTATGGAGTTGGTTCTCTCTCTTCTATCATAATGTCAATCTAAGAAATAGAACTTAGATTGGAAGTGTGGGGCCCCAAGTACTGTTACCTGCTGAGCTTAATTTCCTTTTTTAATTTAATTTTATTTAGAAACTAAACTAATATCAAAACAATTGAGTTTGGTGGAGTTTTTTGTGGTTGCTTTTGAAAATTTGACTTTTTTTCTCTTTAACTTATATATAAATGTTTCATGCTAAAGAGTTGTGAATTATTCAGTTAATAAATAAATAAGAGGAAAAAATAAACTTCATTTCTAAGAGACTACAAAATTATGCATTGTTGAGAATACTCACTGAAAATACAATCACTGGGATTTAGTGCATAAGGCATAGGAGTGCAAACACGTTGGTTGTCATTCATAGCTGTTCCTTTTATGTCAGGGGAGGCTGCTCCCAAAATGCTTAAGGATGTGATGAGCAAGAGATCACGACCACAGTATCTCAAGATGAACATTCTCAGAACAGAACTCCTAGTTCTTTCCCATCCTATATAACTTACGTTTACCCGACTCTCTCCATATCAGAGAGAGCCACCATCTATGTAGATACCTGGGGATCACAATCACTAGTCTCACACAGACACATCTGCAGCAGATCAGACAAGCCTCATAAAATTTGCCTCTAAAGGATATCTTGAAGCTGTCCACCTGTCTTCAATAACCTTCTCCATCTAGAATCTCACTTCAACCCCTTCTGAATCCCCGTGGAGTATTACCCACACACCAGTCATCGCAATACCTTAACTCAGCTCCGTGGTGCTCCCCAAAAGTAAGTCAACTATAATGAGAGTGGTTTTGTGAGGTAACGTGATTGATCGTCTAGAAATACAGGTATTGCATTACACACTATTCCTTGGTACATCTCTGGGAGTCTCTGGATAAGATAGACATTAGAATGGCATAACCGCATGTCTGCCTTATATGTTTCATGCTGCTATGATAACATACACTCATACAACTGACAGTTGGTTAAAAATATAAAGTTATTATTCTCACACTGGGGGATGAGCCTAAATATTCAAGATCGAGGCAGCAGTAGATTCAAATGAGGACTCAATCTTCATAGATGTCCATTGGGTTGATTTTCTTTGCTTGTTTGCTTGTTTGTTTGTTTGTTTGTTTGTTTGTTTAGTTGGTAGGCTTGTTGACTTTTTTCCTATATTCCAAGTAACTAGAAAGACTCACAGTCTCCCTGGGTTCATTGTTGAAAGGGCTATGTTAATTATTCTTCCTTTATTATAGTAAGGACTTGAGATAAGCTACTTAAAAAGAGAAGTTTTATATTTCCTCTTATAGTTTTGGAGGTTCTAGTCCAAGCTTGATGGTCCCCCATTACTTTGGAGAAGTCATGAAACAGCACACCATGGTTGGAACACATGACAGAACAAAATCACTCACTGCGTAAGGAGGGAGGAAGAGACAGTTCAAGGAGATTGGATTCTTGAAAGCCTCCTCATGGTAATACTCAAGTATACCAAACACTTGTCCCTGGGCTCGATCTCTGAAAGATTCCACCATCTTCTCATAGTTTGCCTGCTATGGACCAACCCTTTACTAAACAAACCTTTGAGGAACAAAGTAATAACCCAGCATGGTAGATAAACCTGTGAGCCCAGATACTTGGGTAACTTAAGCAGAAGAATATTTAAGAACCTTAGAGTCTAGCCTAAGTAACATGGCAAGACCCTATATCAAAAAAAAAAAAAAGTAAAATGAGAAAGAAAGAGTGTTTAATTAAAAGAATAAACCAGGCCAAATCCAAGATGGCAGCTACTGCTGGCAACTTCTGGACTGCAGAGCAGCTCAATGAGCCTGAGAGTCCCAAGGAGACTCCAAGGGGAGACGTGGTGCTGGAGGAGTCTACAGAGCCTGCAGTGTCCCCAGAACAACTGGCATGACAGGTCTTATGGGAAGATGCTTTTACCAAGCTGACTCATGAAATTGGAAGGAATGGTGATGGAGCAGAGCCACCCGAACATGCAGTGGAGCGTATGGGCATGCAGGTGCTGCATGCCCTGCTATGGTTGGCTACTAGCACAACCACAAGCCAGTCCCAGTAAGCAGGGGCAAAGAGGTGTCCAGCAACCAGGAACTCTCCTGTCCCCAAGACACCCTGCCCAAATGCAAGGTCACCCTAACTCTAGGCATCAGCAGGATGACCAAGACAAGTCTTTTCAATGGTCCAGTAATTACAGTGCTTCAGAAATCAGAGACCTTGAACCAGACCAATGACTCCTTGCAATAAGTTCATGCATGGAAATTCATTTGGGAAGATATATATACTGTGTGAAACACTGCAGTTTTCAATGCCGCTTCAATGAATAAAGCCGCAAGGGACAGAGTAAAGACGAATAGAGCTGATCTTGTGACCCAGAGGAGAAAGGCAGAACTAGAGACACACCAGCAGTGAAGGCTACAGTATTGGTGACAGGGAGGAGACTGAGGCTGCAGTGGACAGGGCATGTCATTGTCAAGTAAGGCTAGCAGGTTGGCGTGCAGCAGTCTGGAGCTTTCACAGGGCAGTCTGCATGCAAATGTGCTACCCAGCCACACAAACGCCTTGTCTCTGAGCAAGGGCAGGATCACATAGAAACTGGTTCTCAACCTGTGGGCTGACGTCATTGGCAACCCTCTAGCAACAAAGATATTTACATCATAATTCACAACAGTGACAAAATTGACAGTTATGTAGTAGCAACAAAAATAATTTTAAGGCTGGGGAGTCACTAAAGCATAAGGAACTATATTAAAGGGTAGCAGCACTAGGAAGGTTAAGAACCACTGGCATTGGTGTGTTGGGAGTAAGACCCACAGCAAATAACAGAGCTGAATAAAGCCCCCAAACGGTCACCTGAATTGACTCTTCATGGTCACCCTCATACTGGGCCTCTGGAACATTTTAGAGGATCACCCCACCCCTACCTCCAGCAGCTGCATACTTCCATTCATTCTCCTGGCCCTCTGAGACTCTCTCCTGTCTCTCTTCATGCCTGATCCTGCCCGCTCTTCCCCTCTTCTTCCCCTCTCCCATCCAGATCACTGGCCTTCCTTCTTATTTAACTTCTTTGGGTCTGTGAGTTATATCATGTGTATTCTGAGCTTTTTGGCTAATATCCACTTGCCTTTTGGGTTTGAGTTACCTCATTCAGAATGACATCTTCTGGTTTAATCCATTTGACTGCAAAATTCATAATGTTCTTGTTTTTAATGCTGAATAGTATCACATTGTATAAATGAACCACATATTCTGTATCTTTTCTTTGGTTGAGGGATATCTGGGTTGATTCCAGTTTCTTGCTATTATGAATAAAGCTGCTATGAAAATAGTGGAGCACATGTCCTTATGGTATGGTGGGGCATCTTTGGGGTATATACACAGGAACAGTATAGCTGGGTCTTCAGATAAAACTATTTTCGACTATCTGAGGAACTGTCAGATTGATTTTCAAAGTGGTTTTACAAGTATGCAATCCCACCAGCAATGGAGGAGTGTTTCCCTTTCTCCACATCCTTACCAACATGTGCTCTTGCTTGAGTTTTTGACCTTCGCCATTCTGATTTGTGTAGGGTGGAATTTCAGGATTATTTTGATTTGCATTTACCTGATGACTAAAGATAGGGATATGTGTTATGGATTTGATTTAATGTTTATATTATGCTAATTGGGTTCCCAAAAAAATCACACACAAGAATTCTGCATGTAAGACACTGTAGGTCCCTGCCCCTAGTTGGTTCTAATTGGTAAATAAAGCTTCAGGCAGCCAATGGCTGGGCAGGAAGACAGAGGCGGGACTTTAGATTTCCCAGCCAAGGAAACCCAGAGAAGGATTTAGAACCTCTATGCTGAGGAAGCAGAAAGATCAGGCCTGAGAAGAACAGGACAGAGAGACAGCCAGCATGAAAGAGTAGGGGACTGTGGCCCAGGAGGTCTGTAAGCCAGGTCTGCCAGGATGGAATATAGGTTTTAGTAAGTGATAATTCAGAAATATAGAAGGGGAGAGTGTGCTAGCCACATGGAGGTTTGGGAGTGGCCCCACCATTGAGCTGCTTAAGGCATATTAAATATAAGGGGTGTGTGTGTGTGTGTGTGTGTGTGTGTGTGTGTGTGTGTGTCTTTCATTTGAGAATCTACCATGCTGGGGCAGTAGTGAGGAACTTGTGCTGCTGCCGCTAGACAAGTAGAGCAAATTAATCAACAGCAAAAAGATATGGAACCCAAAGAGACTGCCTCTAGTAGCAGATAGGACCCCTCAGTGGAAGGATGGGGACATCCACCCACCTATAAAACTTTTGATCCAAAATTGGTCTTGTCTAAAAAATTGCAGGGAGACAGATGAAGCAGAGACTGGAGGAATGACTGAGGAGTAACTTGCCCATTTTGAGACCCATCCATGGGCAGGTACCAATCCCTCACTGTTAATGATACTATGCTGTGCTTGCAGACAGGAGCCTAGTACAGCAGCCCTCTAAGACTCTCTGTTCAGCAGCTGACTAAGACAGATGCAGATACTCAGCAGATAAACATTGGAGGGAAGTCAAGGATCCCTATGGAAGAGTGAAGGGAAGAACTGAAGGCCCCCAAGGAGATGGCAACCCAACAGGAAGACTAATAGTGTCAACTAACCTGAACTCCTGGGAGCTCCCAGAGTCAAGCCACCAACCGAAGAGCAAACACAAGCTCATCCGAGGCCCCAGACACATATGTAGCAGAGGGTTGCCACATCTGGCCTTAGTAGGAGAAGATGCCCTTTATCCTGCAGAGACTTGATACACCAAGGTTGGGGGATACCAGGGGAGAGGGCTGGCTTCTCAGAGAAGAAGGGCAGGAGATATAGGGCAGGAATTCCATGAGAGGGGGCCCGGAAGGGGACAGCATTGGGGATGTAAAAAACAAACAACTAAATAAATAAATTTATAAATAAATAAATATAAATTTAGAGATAAATAAAACCCATATGTCAGAGGTCTACTTGCCTTGTCTCTAGGTTTCTCCTCACAACAAAACCTACACCAGAGTTCTTAGCTAGAAGCCAGAGGAGATGATGAGACTTCCACACCCAATCATTCCTTCCTAAGCTAGTTCCCTAGGCAAGATGCTAATGAACATTTAAGAAGCCTAAAGGTAATGAGGAGGTGGAGGAAGATGGATTGTTCATAACCTGTATAATCAGCCCCTGAGATTCACATATTCACAGAAATCCCTTAACACCCAAGAGTGTAAAGGAAATTCGGGGGAGATGCTAAGGTATCAGGAAATGAAACATGGCCCTGTTAGGAATCTATAAGCATTGATGCTTCCTCTACTAAAAGTGCCCTTTGTGGGCACTGAGAGAGGAACTGAGTGCTTGTCAGTGGCTCTCTGCCTGTGGGGATTTTATATACCTCTTTGAGTCACAAAACTACTATATTTCAGAAACGTTTCTGAAAATCCTTTCTGTTTGTCACTCCCATGGTTTTAGTCTGTGCATTTCCCCCACAGAGAAGTAATTGATCAATGCCAGACACAGGGAGGGTCAAAGCCGAGTTCCCAAATGTGACACACATTCTAATGTGTACAATCTGTGTATTTCTAAGCAACAAAATGACTTTGCTGAAGGTTGAATTTGGAAGAGAGGTGCAAATTCACAGTTACGTGTTGGCCTCAGGGTGTGAGAGATTCATACATGGATTTTAGGAATCAAACACATTAAGTTAAATCTAGGTTTGCATCACCAGCTATGTTACCATGGAAAAGTTATTATCTCTAAGTCTCACATCCTTCAGCTTTTAAACAGGAAGAGTTTAGATAAGATACTTGATACAAACTCTGGAAATCAGTCTGGAGGTTCCTCAGAAAATTGGGCATAATACTACCTGAGGACCCAGCTACACCACTCCTGGGCATATATCAAAAGATGCTCCAATATATAACAAGGACACATGCTCAACTATGTTCATAGCAGCCTTGTTTATAATAGTGAGAAGCTGGAAAGAACCCAGATGTGACTCCACAGAGAAATGGATACAGAAAATGTGGTACATCTATACAATGGAGTACTACTCAGCTATCAAAAAGAATGATTTCCTGAAATTCATTGGCAAGTGGATGGAACTAGAAAGTATCATCCTGAGTGAGGTAACCCAATCACAGAAAAATACACATGGTAAGCACTCATTGATAAGTGGATATTAGCCCAAAAGCTCATATTACTCAAGATACAATCCACAGACCACATGAAGCTCAAGAAGAAGGACGACCAAAGCACAGATGTGTCAATCCTTCTTAAAAGGGGGAACAAAAATATTCATAGGAGGAGATGTAGAGACAAAGTTTGGAGCAGAGACTGAAGGAATGGCCATTCAGAGCCTGCCCCACCTGGGGATCCAGCCCATATACACACAACCACCAAACCCAGACAGTATTTCTAATGCCAAGAAGTGCATGTTGACAGGAGTTTGATATAGCAGTCTCCTGAGAGGCTCTGCCATAGCATAACAAATATAGAGGTGGATGCTCACAGCCAACCATTGAACTGAGAATGGGGTCCCCATTCTCTAACTTGAAGGAGTTAGAGAAAGTATTGAAGGAGCTGAAGGGACTTGTAACCCCATAAGAACAACACCAACAACCAACCGGAGCTCTCTGCCAAGACCCCACCTCCCAGTGTGGGGAAATGTCAGGGCAGGAAGTGGTAGGGGAAAGCGGATAACATTTGAAATGTAAATTTAAAAAAATATCCAATTAAAAAAAGATAATTTGTACAGAAAAGACACATGGCAGATGCCCATCAAATGACAGAAGATGGTGATGACGTATTACTGATAATGATTGACTTCTACTGAAACAGCCATGACTACCATTAGGAACTGAGGGTATCCAAAGGTTCCCACACCACAGGGCTCACCTAAATCCCAACAAAGTTAACTGTCGAGCCACTTTCATGGAAAGGAATTGAAAACAAAATATACACTACAATTTCTTATTAGAAATATAAGGTGAATTGGTACAGCAAACTTTAACTTTGTATCTTAAATGTATAATTGTTTTTAAGTTTAAGAAAAACTTAAAGAGCTCAGAGTGGTGGCACACTTTAGTCTCAGTACTCAGGAGGCAGAGATGGATCTCTATGAGTTTAAAACCAGCTTGATCTACATAGCAAGTTCCAGACTACCGAGGTCTGCATAGTGAGAGCCTGTCTCAAAAATAAGGCTGTAGAACAAAAGTTTAATATTGAACTTTAAAATTGAGCTAACTCCTTCAACAGAGGAGTGGATACAGAAAATGTGGTACATCTACACAATGGAATATTACTCAGCTATCAAAAACAATGACTTTATGAAATTCATAGGCAAATGGATGGAACTGGAAAATATCATCCTGAGTGAGGTAACCCAATCACAGAAAAACACACATGGTATGCACTCATTGATAAGTAGATATTAGCCCAAATGCTTGAATTACCCAAGATGTACAGAACACATGAAACTCAAGAAGGATGACCAAAATGCGATGCTTCACTCATTTAAAAGAGGAACAAAAATATCCATAGGAGGGGATAGGGAGGCAAAGTTTAGAACAGAGACTGAAGGAACACCCATTCAGAACCTGCCCCACATGTGGCCCATACATATACAGCCACCAAAACTAGATAAGATGGATGAAGCTAAGAAGTGCATGCTGACAGGAACCAGATATAGATCTCTCCTGAGAGACACAGCCAGAACATATCAAATACAGAGGTGAATGCTAGTAGCAAACCACTGAACTGAGAATGGGACCACCCTTGGAGGAATTAGAGATAGGACTGAAAGAGCTGATAAGAACAACAATGCCAACCAACCAGAGCTTTCATTAACTAAACCACTACCCAAAGACTGACCCTGGGCTTCAGCTTCTTAGGTAGCAGTGAATAGCCTTTTTGGGGCACCAATGGAAGGGGAAGTCCTTGGTCCTGCCAAAGCTGGACCCCCAGTGTACAGGATTGTTGTGGGATCAGTAATGGGGGGGTGGATGGGGATGGGAATGCCTAAATAGAAGGGGAGAGAGAGGGGTTAGGGGGCTGATGGACAGGAAACCAGGAAAGGGAATTACATTTGAAATGTAAATAAGAAATACCCAATTTAATAAAAATGGAAGAAAAAAATAATAAAAAATTGAGCTAACAATAAATTTAAAATTGAATAGGAATGACCCTTATAGAATCATGTGTTTGAATGTTTGACGCATAGTGGGTGGCACCATTAGGAGGTATAGCCTTGGAGTAAGTGTGGCTTTGCTGCAGGAAGTGAGTCACTGAGGAGGCGAGCCTTGTATGCTCAAGTTACGCCCACTATGACATGCAGTCTCCTTCTGCTGCCTGTGACTCAAGATGTAGAATTCTTGGCTCTTCCAGCTCCATTTCTGCCTGCACACTGCCATACTTCCTACCGTGATAATAATGGGCAAAACCTCTGAACTATAAGTCATCCCTAATTAAACGTTTTCCTTTACAAGAGTTGCCATTTTCATGGTGTCTCTTAACAGCTATAAAATCTTAACTAAGACAATATTTCATATGTTAGAGGATCATATATAGACCCAAGGACAATTTTAAAGATAAGCATGGTGAAGTCAGAGAGCAGAGTATGGCACAGATGCCCTTACTAAGAATTGGGATTATATAAAAATAATTCAAAAAGTTTATATAGTCTTGGGGAAGCAAGGACTGGAGAAGATGAACTGCAATGACAGCATGTACTTAGAAACTGTTTTATTTCACAACCTAAACCCCTAAAAAATCTATGGCAGAGCAGCAAACCACTGAACTGAGAACGGGACCCCCGTTGAAGGAATCAGAGAAAGGACTGAAAGAGCTTGAAGGGGCTCGAGACCCCATATGAACAACAATGCCAAGCAACCAGAGCTTCAAGGGACTAAGCCGCTACCCAAAGACTATACATGGACTGACCCTGGGCTCCAACCTCATAGGTAGCAATGAATATCCTAGTAAGAGCACCAGTGGAAGGGGAAGCCCTGGGTCCTGCTAAGACTGAACCCCCAGTGAATGTGATTGTTGGGGGGAGGGCGGCAATGGGGGGAGGGTGGGGAGGGGAACACCCATACAGAAGGGGAGAAAGAGGGGTTAGGGGGATGTTGGCCCAGAAACTGGGAAGGGGAATAACAATCGAAATGTAAATAAGAAATACTCAAGTTAAGATGGGAAAAAAATCTATGGCAGGTGCTTCATGTCGGATCATGTGTTTATTTTGTATGTCAACTATTGCGGGGTAGCCTGGGAGCCAGTCAGCACTAAGAGTGAAGTGGTATCCTGTGCAGGCTCTGGAATGTTCTAGGATATATTCATACTCCCATCACCCAGATCCTCATAAAACTTTGAATTGCAGGAGGCTCTTTAAGATCTGACTCAGAGGCAAGATCACCACCATTGGACACCAGACATTTTTTGGTTCACTTGCTTTCTGAGAACAGTAGAGGTATGGTCCAAATTGCAGGGGTCAATCCCCCATACCCTGGCCAGAGCCTACCCAAGAGGCTACAGCAGACTCCCTTGGGAAACAGCAATTAAATGCTTCATACCAGGGATGGGATGCATTGACCAGGTAGCTACAAGGAATGGTGACAACGGTGGCGGCCTGATCCGAGTGGCCAGATGCATCTACAAGCATGCAGTGGGGACAGTCAAGGTTAAGAAAAATGAATTTAAAAAATTTAACCTAAATCTATTTAAAAGGTAACTAGATAAACTGTTATTGTCAAAAACAGATTCTTTACTATTCAGAATACAATCATTTTACATGTACTAATCTCTGTTTTTAAGCTTAATTCACAAAATTTAGTCACAAAACTAGTCACCTTTCATTGACAATAGCTTTCACGTGCACGTAGTCACTAAATTTAATGAATGAAAAATAAGTTTAATTCATGTTCTGTTTGGGTAACTCTGATACAGTGCCTCAAGAATTCTCATATATAAGTCCTGATTCAGACTGACTAGTTAGTAGTGGTTATTTTTTTATAAATATCCGTTTGTGTGTGTGTGTGTGTGTGTGTGTGTGTGTGTGTGTGTGTATGTGTGTGTGTGTGTGTTTGTGTGTGTGTGTGTGTGTGTGTGTTTTTGGTGTTTCTTGTTATTATTGTAGAAGAGACTTCACTGAAAATTACAGAAAACATATAATTTCTGTTTTATATTCTGCAATTCAGCCAAAGAGTCCTCTTTGTATATTTGTGTGTGTTGCAAATATAAATGTGTCCATATCAACCATATGTGTGTACATGAATGTCAAATCTTGGACTTCCCCCTATGTTTGTACCCTGTTGTTAAGCTCTTTGACCCTGGCTTTTGGACAGGTACTTGGATGCACAGAAACGTAAGCTGTATGTGACGAAGTTCTATAGGAAAAAGCATGACTTCTAGACCTAAGTATTGATGGGGAGAAGCCTAAGGGGTGCCACTGGGAATAAATGTCTCAGACAGCTGTCTATATAATATTTTATTCTTTAAGAATTTCATATATACATACAATATATCTGGTCATAATCATTCCCATCTCTTCCCCACAGTACTCCTCAGACCAACCCCAGAATCACCACACTCTCACTACTTTATGTCCCTTTATATCTTTAATCTCCTACTGGGTTCATATACTCATAGGCATGTGACCATTCACTGGACCATACATTCTAGGATACAAGTAGAGTACCTTCCTCTGGTACAGGAAGGTACTCTGCATGCTACCAAAAGAGAAACAAACACCAACAAACTCTTTGATCTACAATGGTGTCCTGCATGCACGAAATGCCAGGCCAACGGTGCCACATAGCTTGTGGAAGTAACCAACCAAGATCCAATACAACTTAAGGTCAACTCTTTGAGATAGACCTGATGCCCAACACTGCTTGGGTGACCAAAAACCAGAGATTAGATAACCTGAAGACCTACAGTAAAACCAAATACTATTTTTTCTCCCAAAGTCTTAGTTTTTTTATTATTAACATTTTATTCATTTACATTTCAAATGATGTGCCCCTTCCCCACTACCCATCCATCCCATCCCACCCCCACTCTCCCCGCTCCCCTTTGCATCTATGAGAGTGCTCCTCCCCCCACTCGCCTACTCTGGCTTCACCTCTCTAGGATCCCCCTAGACTGGGGCATCAAGTCTCCACAGGACCCAAGGGCGTCCCCTCTCAGTGATGTCAGATAAGGCCATCCTCTGCTACATATGTTTCTGGAGCCATGGATCCCTCCATGCATACTCTTTGGTTGGTGGTTTAGTCCACTAATGTTTTTAAAATAAAAAGTAGCAATAAAAAGACTCATAGTGGCAATTAATTAATTAATAAGGTTAACTGACTTGATTTTATGCAGATCTTGTGCAACCAACCATAGCTCTGGTGAGTTGATGAGTATAGTTGTTGTGACATGCCTAGATGTTCATTCACTCCAGTCCTCGCCAACCTCTGACTTATAAATGAATGTTTCCACTGTGTCTTCCACAATGGTCCCTAGGCCTTGGGGGATGGGAATATGGACCTTCCATTTGTGGACAAGCACTCCACAGTCACTCACTCCCTACCCTTTGACCAGCTGTGAGTTTGTTCATAGCTACCATCCACTGTACAAGAAAGTTCTCTGATGAGGACTGGGAACTGCACTAATCTATCGATATAAAGATACAAACTTAGAAGTCAGCTTCATTCTGTGTCCATTACCTCTGGAACCTATGAGTGCCACAACCATGAGGTCTTGGACAGTTTTAGAAGAGTTAAGCCTAGGTTTCCTCCTGTGAAACAGATCTTAAATCCAATCAGAAAGTGGTTGGTTAGCCCTTGAACATTCTTCCGCTAGTGCATCTATGGGCACACGCTAGTAGTTAATACAGCTCACAGATGACCTGGGCTCCTATATCTACTTTGACAAGAGAGTGCAGGGTGATGGCCCAATGGCCTGCACCAAGTCCACTTGTTAGATCAGTGGTCAAGTCTGTATTACCAGTAGCCTCCATCTTATTAGCCCAGGCTCAACACTGAATAAGACCAATGTATGTAATCACATGTTGCCGAGGTCCTTCACTAGCAATAGGGCAAGGTGAATAGTATATCTATTCAAATGCTTTAGTAAAGTTTGCTGTTATTGTAGTTTTTAAAACTAGGCCCTCTGCACATATATAACAGTTGTTCAGTTGGGGCTTCATGTAAGACTCCTAAAAACAGAAGCAGGGACTGTCTCTGACTACATTGCCTGCCTTTGGATCCCGTTCCCCTTAATTAAGCTGCCTTGGAGCACAAGACATACAGCAGGAAGGATCTTAGAAAACAGGGCAGCATCAAGCTGGTAGTCTGGGGACTTTTTAAAGGGCACATGGCAGAAACTGGGTGACGCATGTGATCCATGAAGTCAGTTCTGTTGGCCCCGCCAGGTATCCAGGAACCTCTTCTCCATTGTTTTCCTGTAGAGCTTCTGAGCAGAGATAGCCATTTAGGAGATAGCAAAACGGGAACCAGAGCTCCGTTCTGGCAACCCTGGCCTCCAGCAAGTGCATTCTCAGAAGTGTCTGCTGGGCTCTGCCTTAGCCAGCGAGGTTATTTATGCAGCTATCACTACATCGGTTGTAACTCTTGTCTTCACGAGTCAGTGTTTAATAAAGTACCAAGTACATAAACAGCACGGGCTGATAAAGAGTGTCCCCCTAGCCTGCTAATCTGAGTTTAATTCCTGGGACCCCACATGGTGAAGAAGAAGGAGGAGGGGGAGAAGGAGAAAGAGAAAGAGAAAAAGAAAAAGAAATAACTCCCTCAAGTTGTTCCCTGACCTCCACATGTATGCCATGATGCGTGTGGGCTCACCCCCTCACCACCCCTACACACAAATAAAATAAATGTTATAAAAATCTAATGACCCAGGGAGAGGAGTGACATTAGCCTTGTTGTAAATCGCCTTCTCAGAAGAAACTCCCTAAGCCAAAACTGATGGAGGCATTTCTTCAGATTTAATACAAATGATTTTACACTCCTTGCCTAAATTGTTTCTAATAATTAACGCATGGCTTAGATGAAGGGATCATTAATAGTATTATTCCCATCAGCATCCTAAGTGCCCAGGGCCAAGGGTCCAGAATACCTGTCTCCACTTTGCACAGCTGGAGTGTAGTGGCTATCAGACAGGGGTTAAGGGGACAGTGGCTAGAATTATACACTTGGACCCAAGCCCACTCTCCGCTGTGTGACCGTAGGCTTGGCTTTGCTCACTGGCAATGGAGAAAAATAATCGTCTTTACGTCATATGATTGTTGCCGAGATTAAACGAACCAATGCAGACGCTGAGAACAGGGTCTGGCAGCCAGTGAGCATTTAATACGCCTTCACCACTCGTATCAAACTTGTCTTCTGGGGCCCACGTCCCTGCCTGCTGCTTTTGTATGTAACTTCTGATTATATTTAGCTTGGAGCTTTTCCTCTCTCCCATCAGAAGCGTTTATATCTCAAAAATCTCAAATTCTGACTATCCCAATCAAAACTACAATGGAAAAGCCTTAAGACTGGTGGCTGGGAACCAAGACAAACAGGTTGGCACTTTGCACAGGGAAAGCACTTATGTTTTCCAAGTCTGTCCACCGCCCCCTCGTCAAAACCAAACCACCTGAGACTCTGGCAAGCGTGCTGTGCTCAGCCTTGAAGCATTAAGTTTTTCTCTGGGTGTAATAGAAGTAAACTTGTTTTAAGGAACTGAGACATGCTTTATTATATATGCAGACAGGGATCTCTTGAGAATTAGGGGAAAAAACAGTTTCATTCATTCTAGTTAAGGGAAAATTTTGTGGCTCTTGTTTTCCACCCCTGCCCCTTAGCCAGCAGGGAGTGAATGCCCATTTGCTGAGCACTTGCCTTATACAGCAAACCCTAGAGATTCCAAGGTAAGTGAGAAAGGACTCCTTCTACCACAACCAGAGGAAAATCTCAGAAGCATCTGCCCGCCAAATGGGTATGTCTTTGCCTATGGAAGTTTGCTTGTTTGGGGAAAGCTGATTTGGAAGGAGTGTTTAAAAACAATGATCTAAACTCACATCTTATGGTGCTTTCAGCAAGTGGCCATGCCAAGAAACCAATCAACCTGTGATGAAAAGTCCACTGCCAGTCAACATCAGAGACACAAGGACCACACCACCTCCAGGAACGCAATGACCACACCAACGCCAGAGACACAAGGACCACACCACAGGAAAGATTAAAAAAAAAACCTCATCCATTCTATCTGTAAAGTTACAGATCGAGGGAGAACTCTGGCGATTTTGTGTCCAGAAGACAAGGAAGCTTTGCTAAATATTAAATATACATCCTGTGAGACTGGCGGGACGCCCTTGCAAAAGCCGTCACAGCATAGCTCAGAAGCCTTGGTGGGAAGATAGTTACTTCCTGCTTCAGGGTAAGGAGGCTTAAAAGTCTTACATAAATGCTCCCACAGGTTGGTTGACTACCATAATGATTTCAAAAGGTGTTGATAATTGTGAAAGACTCGGAAACAAATGGATTAAGTTGCCCATAAAGTACTCAGTTTAGAAATTAAGCAGAGAGAGAGAGAGAGAGAGAGAGAGAGAGAGAGAGAGAGAGAGAGAGAGAGAGAGAGATGGTAATTATCCAAAGCAGAACTCAGTAGGGCTCACAAACCCCAGCTCCTCTGCCAGGTCTTTTGCTTTCTATAGCTGTTTGTATGCTCCCATGTGAACCATGAAGTACGCCTTGGGTCCCCTTATCATGCAGGCTGCTTCCCTTGCGTGCTCCCTAAGCACCATTGCCATGAGATGCAAGATGCACTGTTGCTTCTGAAGATGCCCAGGAGCTCGCTCCCTCCCACCATCCTTTCTGCCATGAGATGCAAGATGCACTGTTGTTTCTGAAGATGCAGGTGCCTATGAGCTCGTTCTCACCATCCTTTCTGCCAAAGATGTTTCTTGCTACTGAAGTCAAACTTCCAATCCCCACCCCAAGGCTCACTTTGTCTCTTGAGACTTTCTCAATCCCATCCCATTCCATCGCGCCTGACAACTGCACTTCCAGTTCCATGGCTCCACAGCTGACACAAAAAATAAAATAAAATAAAATAAAAATAAAAAACAAACATAGCTGTTCGCAAACCAAAGAACGGGCAAAGTGGAATGAGAGCCACTACCAAGTCCATACTGCATTGTTATCTGTTACATAACCGTGGAGACATCATTAACATTATAGTTTATGAGAATGGCAGACTCCCCAACAATGCACAATGCTCACAATGCTTCCTGCTATCCTGCTTCACTGGCTCATGGTCCTATCTCCACACACTTGGCTGTGCAAGGACACCAGGTACAAACACTGAGACTACAATGTAAAACAGAGGAAAATCAGGACGTGGTGATAGCCAGGGAGGAAACCAAGATGTACAATGCTCTGTCCTACAATTGACATAAGCCAATGAGTACATTCTATGGAAGGTTAGAACTATTACAAAGAAACATGGTTCTCTGGTTAATTTGATTCAGGATTTCTTTACAATTCATTAGCATATGTGACATGCTTGTCTGTGTTAGGAACTTCAAAAGTGCAGGTGAGAAGAAGATAATCGTGACCACGGATCCCAGACTCACTTGGCCAAAGGATCTGTCTTCAGAAAGCATCAGTGGGCCTTCCGAGAACACACAAAACAAGAAAAGGATGTTTTCCTGTCTATCCACCCAAACTTACTTCAATCTGCCTGCCTCACTTCTAATCCATAATGGTTTCTCTCCACTAACTGACTGTATGAGGTCTTTTGTGAGTACCAGAAAGTTTGTGAGTATCTTTATATTGACACAAAGTTTACATCTATTCATTTTCAGAAGAGGAGCTTTTAAATATAAGGAGAAACTAGGGTCTTCAAGGAAAGGCAAACTCTCTATCAAGCTTCCCTGCAAAGTCTTGGTGCAATTTCAAGGAAGGGGGAAAGGAAGTCTTTTTTATCGGGTGAATGAGAATACAGAAGTAAACTCAGGACCTTCATAGTATCTTCCACTTGTCCATATCAAGTAAATGAGGTTAATTTAGCCTTTTCTAGGCTGGGTGTTGAATTCTCATTTTGAAAGGTCTGGTTTGGCACTGAGCCTCATGATGAGAATTCTGGTTTCCAAGGCCTTTCTCCATTACACCAACAGGCTGGCTAGCAAGGGCATAGGTAGCAAATCCAATGGAGAGGCCCAAATGCCTTCAGGCACTACAGAAAGGGGTCCCATGGTACAGGAAAGGGATCCAAGATAAAACGAGAGAGTTCAAAAGATCAGGATGCCTTTTCATTGATCTTGGACTTGTAAGAGCTGCACCATCAATCATAGTCGTTCAAAAATTCGTATTAATGGCCCCGAGTGCTGGGGTTCCCATATGGTTTGTCTTTGTAACATTTGGTCTTGGGCATCTCTTTGGAAGCAACATGAGAATCTGTCAGTGTCAGATCCAGAGCGGTATTGGCCACCTCACTCCCTGAATCCGGGAAAGACGAATGTGTATCTACATACATGCTTTGGTAGATGCCATTTGAGGCCAGCTAACAAGCCTGCAGCCTGACAATCCCTTGTCCCTGCAAGAAAACTAAACAAGAGTTGGTCAAGCCAAGACGCAAATCTGAAAGGGAATTCTTTCCTATTCTTATCTACCTCAGGTGCACATGGGTGAGACTTGATCCTTGGTAGAAAAGTAATGACTGTGTGGAGGGTATTGTGTTTACCACAAATCAATATACTTTTATCAAGGGCAGGGGGGCTTTCCTTCTTGCTCTTTCTTTGATCCTCCTGAAGCCTTGATGCCAACAAGACAAAGCAATAAAGAACCCCAGTATGATATTACCCAGTATGGAAACCACTTGTCATTGTGAGAGACAAGGACCCAAAATATCTAAGACATTCAAGAGGTACTCCACATGCAAAATACACACTGAATTCAAAGAATCAAGACCAAAAGAAATGTATTATCAAACACAGTATTATTATCTTTTCATGGATGACATAGTAAAATGATGACATTTCATACTTGGTAAGATTAAGTATGTTCCTGGAATTGATATCCTTTGTAACATAGCTACTAAAATATTCAAAAACACATCATATTTATGTCAGAGAGTGCTGTTGCAAAGTAGGACTTCATCAACTGAGTGGCGTTGCCGTACTAAAACTAGATGGATTTACTCCAGTTTTCTCCAGTATCATAAACAAAGTCCATATTTAGGTGTCAGAGATGTTGGATGCTTCCAAAGCCCCTGGGGACTAATGTGCTTCCTGCAATATTTCCAAATGTTGGTATTTGTCGGCAGACTATGGAGCTTCATGACTCGTGGATACGTCACTTCCATTTCCGCCCCAATCAACAGCATCCTCCATGTCTCTGCGCCTCTTCAGAAAGAACAGATTTGCTTTATTTTTAATCATATGTTTTTTTTGGGGGGGGGTGGATTATGTGCTGTGAGTGCATGCGAGTTCCCAAGGAAGACAGAGGCACTGCATCCCCTGGACCTGAAGTTACAGGTGGCTATGAGGTACCAGATGTAGGTTCTGGAGACCAAACTCGAGCACAGAGCTCTTAGCTGCCTCACCACCTCTCTAGGACCCTCTCATCTTGTTTCATAAAGGAGCAGTAATATTGGTTTAGAGCCTGATCCTCTAGTACATCGCCTCAACTAACTTAGCGAAAATCCTATTTCCAAAGTCATCCTGAGGTCCCAAAACGGATACGAATTTGAAGACGCTGTTCAGCCAACATACTGGCAAGATAGTCCTTTTAAAGAAAATGGAGAGAGGCCTCCATTTGTGGAGATGGCACACTAACTCAGCTTTAAGTGCTGAGGCAGATCTGCCCTGCCTCCTCTGGTGGTGCATTCCGGCCCACACAAAGCTTGAACCTCCGAAATGTTGCTACCTGATGAGAAGCTTGCTGAGAAAAAATGCAAACCTGAGAGCTTGCCTATTTCTTTTTAATTGGATTTTTAATTTACATTTCTTCCCCCACCCCTCCCCCCACCCTTCCCCCCACCCTCTCCTCTCTCTCCCAACCCTCACCCCCTCCCCCAACCCCCCCCCCAGCTGAGGACCAAACCCAGGGCCTTGTGCTATCCCCTTTTCCCCACCCAAGCACCCACACCTTCCGCCTCCCCACCCCTGACATTTCCCCTACACTGGGAAGTCCAGCCTTGGCAGGACCAAGGGCTTGTCCTCCCTCTGGTGCCTATTTCTGTAGCAGAAATAAACCCCCTGAACTTTCAAACTCAGAAAATAGCCTTGGGATTCACGTCGGATAATTACAACAGTGCTTTTAGACATAGGTCAGGATGCTACAGAACTCAGTGCCTCCATGATTGCTCATAGTCTAAGCTCCCCATTTACCAAACGACTATTTGTGAATGCAGAAAAAGAATCTGCTCATGTCAGTCACCCTTTTCTGCTTTTACCAAACACATTTGTGTCGAAGAAACTCACTTATCACAGCATCAGCCCATGATAATCCCTGACCACTGAGAATCTTTTTCTTGCTGTTGTCTTGTTCTTTTTTCTTTTAGGTTTTTTGAGATTATAATTTTTTGTTTTGTTTTTTAGACAAGGTCTTACTCATACCCCTGGCTGTTCTAGAACTCACTTCTGGAGGTCACACTGGCCTCAAACTCACAAAGGCCACCCATCTCTGCCTCCCAAATGCTAGGAATAAAGGCATGTGCCATTCCGCCCAGTTAAGGGCTATAGTTTGGTTACAACATTTCTTCCTTTCTTTTACTCCTCCCAAACACCCCCGAATCTGTCTTCATGCTCTCCTTCAAATCCATTGCCTCTGTTTTGTACAAATTGGTATTGTATGCAAGTAAGTATATGTATATTCATATATATTCCTAAATATAATCTGTTCATTCCATATAATGCCACCTGTATACATGTTTTCAGAACTGGATGTCTTTTAATAAATATCTATTCACAAATTCTAAGGAAACAGCTCACAAATGCTTCCCTGCAGTATAAAGAAGCAAATCCAGAATCCTACTTTCCTCAGATCCCAGATATCGGAGCCTTGCTCAATGGAAGTGATCATCTATTGCCCAGGACCTGTCCTGAATTACTGGAGCTGGTCAGAACCAGATTTTGCAGGTCAAAAAAAGATAAAACGGGTCAGTGAAATGGCTCAGTGGATAAAGCCATTTGCTACCAAGCCTGAGAAGCTGAGCGTATCCCCAGGATTGTCCTGGCGGAAGGAGAGAACTAACTCCTGAAAGTTCTCCTCCAGCATCCACATACGTCCACATTGCACTGTGACCTCCCCATATGCGTACACATACATACATTCAACTAAATAAGTGTAATTTTAAATTTTAAAAATAGTTTTAAAAAAAAAACCCTAGATGATGTGGTTGCATATAATGTCTGACCTGATCTAAAACTAAAATGCGTTTTTTACATCAGAGTAGACTCAGCCAAACTCCAGTCTTCTCTCTACTTTCCTGTCTGTATTCTCCTTCATGATTGACCTAAGAGCAGACTTCTGCACTTCACCAGAGGCTAGATGCTTGAGCAAATTGGCTAACTACTGTTTCTTAGAAGCATTTAAAGAAAGAGAAGTTCATTGGCTCAACACATAATATATACATGTCTGGAAGCTTAAAAAATAAAAGAAACACATAATTTAGAAAACAAGTTCATCATAGAAACAAGGTAGGCAAGGACCCTCAGGGTGGTTAAATGACCTCCGCAAAACTAACAAGTGTAAAACATTACAACACCGCTTAGAAGTAAGAACAAATGCAGGAGTGCTGAGAGATGGGGACGGAGCTCGACTGCCCAGAGGCACACAAGTAGACAGCCAAGGCCTTACTACTTAATAACTTCAAGATTCATGACCATTTTGCTCCAGGTTGTCACCAGCTTTCCTGCCGTGAAATGACAGAGCATCTCTTAGTCACCGTGTCAAAAGCTCAAAGTGTGAGGTCAAAGCTGAGCAGGGATGAGGATGGCGCTGATGAATTTCCCTGCCCAGTCTAAGAGGATCCGTATGCGCTCTAAAAGTAGTTGCACCCGGGGGCAGGACGGGTATGTACGGACCTCACTCATATTGCCTTACATGAGACTTACAAAGGATTTTCAAGACAAATGTATATTGGATCCAACCCTTAGCAACTCCAGCTCTAGGAAGAATCGTGCTAGTCACAAGCTCAGCTTAATATGCCTTTACTATACCTCATCGAAGCATCCTTGATGAGGGTAACTGGGACCAGAAACCTACAAAGAGTCATGATGTCACCTGATTAAAAAAAATGGATGTCAATTTGTGGGTTTCAGCTGGGCCAAGATCAGTGTTTCTCCAAACTTAAAGACAGAGCAAGCTGCCTGAAAATTGACAAGTATTGTTTGACACAGCTTCTCAGAGAAAACAGCTGACAAGTATTGTTTGACACAGCTTCTCAGAGAAAATAGCATGCTGGTGTGTTTTCAGTAGCAGAAAGCCCAGAGGTTGCCATTAACATAGGAGCTGATAGGAAACTGATGTAGACACACCCTACCCCCTCATTGCATGCTTTCTCAACAAGACTCTGGTTCCCAATAACGCAAAGGTCACTTTTTAGTAAGACACATGACAATATCTGCAAAGCCAGACTAGCTTTTATGGTACTGAGTCTCACAGATATAAGCATTTCTTTCCTGTATTATTTCCTGGATAATCATTGTTTTAATTTATTCTCCCAGAAAACTTCCTCCAAGTTCTTTCTTATTGTCTGTGCACCAATAACTCTGCTGTTACCAAACCTAGCTTCATGAGTCATATACAGAGGATCCTCCCCTGTTTGATTCTCTGCAATTATCATCTCGAAATTGTTGATAAATTTGAACAAAGGCCCTACCTTTTCATTTTCCACTGGTCTTGATATTACATTGTGGTTCTTTGTGCAACAAAAAACCATAATCTCTGGCTTTGAAGAAGTGGTCTTACATTTTCAATGTGTTTTTTATTTTATTTATTCATGTATTTTGTGTATATGAACACTCAGTCTTCATGCCCATCAGATCAGGGGATCAGATTCCACTACAGATGGTTGTGAGCCACCAAGTGGTTGCTGGGAATTGAACTCAGATTCCCTGCAAGAGCAGGCAGTGCTCTTAAGCACTGAGCCATCTCTCCAGCCCCATGTTCTTACCTTTTCCAGGGGAGTTCACATTTATTTTCTCACTTGATGTTAACTGGGGAGAGATTGAGAGAAAAGACAAAGTCTTCAAGTTAGGAAAGACCTGCTTCCAGTTCAGGATCTACAGACATCATAGCACCTTGGACTAACGTCTTTGATTCCTCCCTCAGGTCATGGCAGGTAAGAATATACCTCTGTTCCCTCTTTTCTTCTAGCTCATCTTTCTGTTATTTTTTTTTCAGCTTATAAAGTATGAAAATTAAATCCAAGGGGCAGAAAGTCCAGTCTTAAAAACCTTTCTGGGTTCATCAAAAATCAAAAGTCAATCTTGGCTTAAACATGCATTGACTTATTAGAGAAAAATGGCTGCATAAGTAAGTGAAATGAGAAAGGTAGAAGGGTCACCAACCAAAGAAGTCTGACCCTGACTGAGGGAGAAACAGCAAGCTGAGCAAAAGTGTCCTAAAATGCTGTGCTCTCTAAGAAAGGTTTGGAAAGGCCGTCAGGGAGTCTACGAGCCAGCCAGAGGAACTGCACATCTCCTGGAATGCTCTTACCTTAGTGTCCCAGCTGCATTGAGTCATTGGTACTGGGAGAGCTCACTAGAGGTATAAACTCTTAACAGAGACTGCAGTTTTCAGACTGTGGCTCCTGGCTGCTTGCCCTATCCTGCATGAACTTGCTGGTCTGTGGTGTACATTTTCATGGCTACCACACCAAACTTCATGCAGAGTTGGTGACAAAGACAGATCCACCCTATCCACTCTTACTTGCAAGGAATTCATTTAGCCCAAGCCATCCTATAATGAAAAGAAAATTTCTCTTGAGTGATTGCTTTGTTCAAGGGCAGAAGGGAATTTGTTGAAACTGGCAATTTTACCTGGGCTGAGAGACAGAGAGTCTGTCTGATGAACAGTCCTTCATCCTGTCTTCCTGAGGAAGTGAAATTCCTGAGACTTCTGCTGTATGCCGTTGCCCAACTCTGGGGTGTAGTATATGAGTGCTCCCCAACCTCCAGGTATGAGACATTAAAGGTGGTCCAAAGGAAGCTTTCTCGTAGACTATGAGATATTTTTAAAGGAAACAAAAAGGAAATGAAATGTTAAAGGAGGTGGGCCTGAGGAAGAAAGACACTTTTTGCTAGCAATGAACTTTCACATACATTACAATGCTGGTGCATTCATTGGGAAGTGGGTGGAAATAAAGTAGCTGATTTTATTGGCTGCTTTCCTTAAAATGTAGAAACTAAAACAAAGCAAGTGTGAACCACTTGTCCACATTTTCATAGTTTCAAGAAAGGCAGTCGTGAAACTTCACCCTGTACCCTCTGCCTTCTTCCAACACTGGGGTTCCCAAAACGTCAACAGACTCCTAGTCACAGAAAATGTTACCCCGGGATCTGTTTCCTCATGTGGAGGCTCTTTCTCTGCTCTCAACACTTCTTCATAAGCTTTTCCGGAGCTCAGGAGCTCAGGCTATATCATGTCTGCCAGCATGTAGGGGGATGGAGAAAGAGATAACAAGAAATCACAAAGGTTACTAACCAAGAGTAAGCAAATGTGTACAGAGAAAGAGGAAAGGGGGACTAATCCCAAATAGGGAATTTTTAAATAAATGAGCTTCTTATCATCCAAATAAGGTTCTAGTGCACATTTCAGAAACAAACATTATTTGTAGATATTTGTTTCTCAATAATTCAAATTTCCCTGTGTCAGGGTTTTAATGCTTAGGAGGAAACCCAAAATTCGACTTTTGTTCCTAACAGTTAGCTAAGGAAGATGGATTAAACCAATTGCTTGTAAAATAATAATATAAATAATATGGTGAACTTTATACTATCCCACTTGAATGACAAACAAAAGCCATTTACACCATTTACAAGCATAGATTTATTGAAAAAAAAAAGAGGAAAAACTCTGTACACAGTAGATGAGGCATGCTCATTAAAGTAGACCTGAAGAGGAAGTGAGGTTAATCTGGTTGAAAACAATAGAATAAAATCAATTTTCTTCTTTTAACACATTGTTGTAGTCATTCTTAAGATCTAGGCCAGGCCATATTTTTTTTTTATATTCTACTTCCTCTCCACCACCTCCACAAATTCACACTTACACACCCTGCCCTGGTTAGACATTTTATTGTGTTTGCATGGGAAATTTTCAAAGCCTATTTCCATGCATGATGCCAAGTGAAAAAAATGAATGCCAATGACAAAAAAGTGTTTAAAGGTATATTGTCTTTTTTATATCCCATTGGAGAACCAAAAGTTTCTATCCAACTGGAGTTCCCTCAACAACAACAACAACAAACAAACAAACAAACAACAAACAAACAAAAAACTTAGGCACAGATTCCCCTGCAATGGCTACAACTTTCAGGAAATCACTTCATTATACCAAGTTCGAAAGTCAACTCTTCAACAAGGTCAAAGGAATCATTATAGCACACATCTATCTGATGCTTACAAGATCTATTGAAGCTCTCTGTAAAGGTCGCATTTCATATATATAGAACCACAGGGCATTTGTAAAGGGCCCCTTGTTTTGAAGCATATAACTTATTATTTCTAAACACACAGATTTGAACTGACCCTACATGCATCTGTTTTCCCTTCAAACAGGAGTGAGCTGTATCATCAACCTTGTAGATATGCATTAGAAATTAAACAAAATAACTTAGATTGTGAGTTTTTCCAACACATGTGCTTCACCCATCCCCTTGGACACACAACTGGGGTGGATCTGGACTCTTGTCCTTAGGAAAAGCCACAGGACTGAGCTGTACATAAGGAGGTATGAGCAGGAAAAAGAATATGCTAGGAAAAAATAATGCTGGAACTAGCAGTTTTGTCCTTTGTTAGATGAATCAGAAATACTTATGGGCTGAGGACCCCAATGGTCCCACAAAATTCACGTGGTACTTGTGCTTGCCTCTTCTGCTCAGCAGTCTGCAGAGACAGAGTTTCCGAGTCGTCAGCGTGATCACATCTAAACAAGAAATTCTAAACTCACACACCAGTGATACAGACCAAATGAAGCCAGTCCAACTGCAAAGTCAATGACCTTGACCCACTTGGCTTCTTATAAAATTGAGGCTGCAAAATTATCCAAACCTGCTTTTTATATAAAAGATACTAGAAATTCAAACTGGGGGAGGGGGACCCTCTATTTTTAAATTTTGGCCAGTTATTTTCCAGTGTATGATATTGTATGTGTTTGAGAACATACAGTATTATCTCAGTCTTCCCCTTCTAGATGGAAGCCTGAGGCCTGAAACTCTTCTCTCTGGTCATGAAAGAGACTTGTGCCCTGAGCATGTGGTGACTATGGTTACAGATAATCTGAGATAGGTCAGGAAACTTTATCTTATTTATGAAGCAATTCCAGGCTTGGAAAACTGTGTGTCTACTCAGCTATGTGCTACGCTCACCACTTTTTGTCACAGATATTGGTTTACCACAAGACTACTCTTGTCAGATCCCTCAGAATCTACAGGTCAAATTCCTGGCCCATCCCAGGATTCCAACCACTCACCGGTGATCTTAGTTATGGTGTCAATTACTAATGGTCCTGAGATTAAGAACTTGATAAAACAGATGGCAGTAAGGCCACTGCTAAAATTGTCTATGTATGGTCAGAGACAGAGAGCAGGCTGCCCCTGCCCTGTGCATCTGCAGAAGAAAAGGGGAGGTTATTGGAGGCAGTATCCAATTCATTCACGGTCAAGTCAACTGAAGTTCACATGGTTACCCCTTTGGGGAAGGTGGAGCCGCTAGCAGCTGTTGGGTGAGCCTTAGTCATTCTAAGAGGACCGAAGAAGCCTTGATAAGTTGCTAAGAGCCGTGTCTATCTATAGAATCCAAATTATTTTCCAGCAGCTTTTATCTATAAAGAGCCAGAGCTAAAGCAAGTCTACAAGTAGCTAAAGTGTATATTTAAAATCTTTGACTTGGGAATGGTGGCACACGCCTTATTAGAATATCAGCATTTGGAAGGTAGAGGCAGGATGACCATGAGTTCTCTTGTGCTACATAGTGAGTTCTATGCGTCTAGTTTATGTAGAAAGATATTCTCAGAAATTATTTTTATGGCAATGAAGAGATAGCCGGGTTGGGGATTTAGCTCAGTGGTAGAGCACTTGCCTATGGCGCAAGGCCCTGAGTTGGTCCCCAGCTCCAAAAAAAAGAAGAAGAAGAAGAAGAAGAAGAAGAAGAAGAAGAAGAAGAAGAAGAAGAAGAAGAAGAAGAAGAAGAAGAAGAAGAAGAAGAAGAAGAAGAAGAAGAAGAAGAAGAAGAAGAAGAAGAAGAGATAGCCCAATGCTTGTTGAACTTCCATAGGACTAGGGGTTAGCTACCAGCACCTACATAGTGGCTGACAACCATCTCTAAATGTACTTTTGGGGAGTCAGACACCTCCTTTTGGCCTCTGAGGGCACCAGGCACAACAAGCATGGTGCCCACGCATGCATGCATGCAGGCAAAATGCTCACACAGAGGAAATAGAAACAAAGAAATCTTTTTAAAAATCATTTTCTTTCCAGGGACTAAACCACTACTGAAAGCCTATACATGGAATGACCCAGGGCTCCGACTGCATATGTAGCATAGAATAACCTTGTTGGGGCACCAGTGGAAGGGAAAGCCCTTGGTCTTGCCAAGGTTGGTCCCCCAGTACAGGGGAATATAGGGAGGCAGTAAGGGGAATGTATAGGGGGAATACCTGTATAGGAGAGGGGAGGGAATGGGGGCTTATGGACAGGAAACTGGGAAGGGGAATAACCTTTGAAATGTAAGTAAAGAAATATATCTAATAAAAATTTTCAAAATCTTTTTCTATTGGAAAATATGAACTAATAAAAACATATCAAATGTCTGACTTCAGAGAAAGAGATGAAATTTTGATAGACCAGCCTATTATGGTTGCTTACACCTAAAGGAGGATTGCTATGAATTTATTGAGACAGAATAAGACTCTGTCTCACCATTGAACTGAGAACGGGGTCCCCAATGAACGAGTCAGAGAAAGGATTGAAGGAGCTGAAGGGGTTTGCAACCCCATAAGAACAACAATATCAACCAACCAGAGCTCCCAGGAACTAAACCACCATTCAAAGAGTACACATGGACAGACCCATGGCTCCAACTGCATATGTAGCAGAGGATGGCCTTGTTGGGCACTAATGGGAGGAGAAGCCCTTGGTCCTGCCAAGACTGGAATGTCAGGGCAGGGAGGCAGGAAGGGGGAGTGGTTAGGACGTGGGAACACCTTCATAGAAGAAGGGGGAGGGGAATGGGATAGGAGGATTATGGATGGGAAACCAGGAAAGGGAATAACATTTGGAATGTAAATTTAAAAATATCCAATTAAAAAAAAGATTGTCTCAAAAGACTCCCTCAAAATTATCATATATCTATTATGAATAGTATACAACTATCTATGGAATAAAATTAATTTTAAAAGCAATTCATAGGCTAATATGCATGCTGCTTCTTTTAAAAATAAAGAATGGATGAAATTGATGGAGACATTTATTAATGTACGATATCAGTTCTCCATGCCTATGTGTCAGTCACTTCACCTGTTGATCCCTGTGCCCAGCCTCCATGCCTCTTTTGAATCAGTGTCTACTGTGTTATTGTTTTCTGCAACATGAAATAGACAAAAGGTGAGAGAAAGATGGACAAGCACAAATACAAGCTGTACCCGCCACATTCCTCTTGTGCCACTTCACAGAGCTGGGAGCTTTTGTTGCATGTGAACACTATCCTTAACCATCTAGGAGGCAGGGCGTGGAGAGATGGCTCAGTGAATAAGAGCACTGACTGCTCTTCCAGAGGTCCTGAGTTCAATTCCCAGCAACCAACCACATGGTGGCTCACAACCATCTGGGATCTGATGTCCTTTTCTGGTGTGTCTGACAGCTACAGTGTTCTCACATAAATAAAATAAATAATTCTTTACAAAAACAATCTAGGAGGCAGATGATAACCTCTATTTTATCTTGAGAAAAGATTAATCCAAACACTCAAACTCAGACTTTTAAAAAATTAGTTATAGGGCTGTTTCCCTTTATATTGCTTTCTGTGATGTGGTTGAAAAAAACTTGAAAAAGAAAAAAAAATTGGAATTTGTCCAAAGTCTGTAGCTTCTTTTGAAAAAAAAAACATGCTAATAAAATGTCGGCTTCCAGGGAGAAGTTGATAGAAATCAAATAAGAGTACATTTCATTCTGTCATCTCCTGGTCTGTAAAACTGAGAAGACCAAACTCCTGGAGAGACACTGCCCCAGGCCTTACAGGAGTCTGCTCATTTCTCGTTCCAAATCTCTGGATCTGGTCCTTAGCTCTCCGTCTTTGCCTCTAAACAAAGCAGCTCTCAACCCCCTGCTTATGCAGCTTGTGAAAGCAACACTCCTCTTTCAGAGCAAATGAAAAATCCCAAGCTAAAAATGTCTACAATCATTGTGCTTTGGGCTTCTTTATTTTTTGCTTTTATTGGATTTTTTATTTACATTTTAAATGTTATCCCCTTTCCCAGTTTCCCCTCCAGAAACCTGCTATCCCTTCTTCCCCCAGCTTCTATGGCAGTGCTCCCTGACCCACCTACCCACTCCCCCCCACCTCCACACCCTGATATTCCCCTACACTGGAGTATCAAGCCTGGGCAGGACCAAGGGCCTCTCCTCCCACTGATGCCCGACAAGTCCATCCTCTGCTACATATGCAGAAGGAGACATAGGTCCATCCCTGTGTTCCTTAGGATGGTGGTTTAGTCCCTGGAAGCTCTGGGGGTCTGGTTGATTGATATTGTTGTTCTTCTAATGGGGTTCCAAACCCCTTCAGCTACTTCAGTCCTTTCTCTAACTCCTCCACTTAGGACCCTGTTCTCAGTTCAATGGTTGGCTGCAAGCATCCACCTCTGTATTTGTCAAGCTATGGCAGAGACTCTCAGGAGACAGCTACATTAGGATCCTGTCAGCATACACTTCTTGGCATCCTCAGTATTGTCTGGGTTTGGTGTCACTTTGGCCTTCCTCCTTCTAAAACTTCATGTGGTTTGTGAATCGTATCTTAACTATACCGAACTTTTGGAATAATATCCGCTTATCAGTAAATGCATACCATGTATGTTCTTTTATGATTATGTTACCTCACTCAGGATATTTTCAAGTTCCATCCAATTGTCTATGAATTTCATGAAGTCATTGTTCTTCTTAGCCGAATAGTTAGTATTCCATTGTCTAAATGTACCACATTTTTTTGTATCCATTCTTCTGTCGAAGAACATCTGGGTTCTTTCCAGCTTCTGGTTATTATAATTAAGGCTGCTATGAACATAGTGGAGCATGTGTCCTTGTTATATGTTGGAGCAACTTTCAGGTATATGCCCAGGAGTCCTGGGTCCTCAGGTAGTATTATGTCCAATTTTCTGAGGAACTGCCAGACTTATTTCCACAGTGGTTGTACCAGCTTGCAATCCCACTAACAATGGAAGAGTGTTCCGTTTTCTCCACATACTCTCAAGCATCTGTTGCCACCTGAGTTTTTTTTATCTTAGCCACTCTAATTGGTGTGAGGTGGAATCTCAGAGTTGTTTTGATTTGCATTTCCCTGATGACTAAAGATGTTGAACATTTCTTTAGGTGTTTCTCAGCCATTTGGCATTCCTCAGTTGAGAATTCTTTGTTTAGCTTTGTAGCCCCATTTTAAAAAGGGTTATTTGATTCTCTGGAGTCTAACTTCTTGAGTTCTTTGTATAGATATTAGCCCTCTATCAGATGTAGGATTGATAAAGATCTTTTCCAATCTCTTGGTTGCCATTTTGTCAAATTGACAATGTTCTTTGCCTTGCAGAAACTTTGCAATTTTATGAGGTCCCATGTGTCCATTCTTGATCTTAGAGCATAAACCATTGGTGTTCGGTTCAAGACATTTTCTCCTGTACCCAGTGTTTGAAGGTTTTCCCCCCACTTTCTCTTCTATTAGTTTTGGTGTTGTATGTAGAGATTCGTGATCCATTTTGACTTGATCTTGGTACAGGGTGATAAGAATGGATCGATTTACATTCTTCTACATGCTGACCTCCAGTTGAACCAGCACCATATGTTGAAAATGCTATCTTTTTTCCATTGGTTTTACCTCCTTTGTCAAAGATCAAGTGACCATAGGTGTGTGGGCTCAATTCTAGGTCTTCAAATCTATACCACTACTCTATCTGCCTGTCTCTGTCCCAATATCATACAGTTTTTATCACTATTGCTCTGTAATACTGCTTGAGGTTAGGGATGGTGATTCCCCCAGAAGTACTGTTATTGTTGACAACAGTTTTTGCTATCCTGGGTTTTTTGTTATTCCAAATGGATTTGCAAATTGCTCTTTGTAACTCTGTGAAGAATTGAGCTGGAATTTTGATGGGGATTACATTGAATTTGTATATTGCTTTTGGCAAAATGGCCATTTCTACTGTATTAATCCTACCAATCCATGAACATAGGAGATCTTTTTATCTTTTGATATATTCTTCAATTTCTTTCTTCAGAGACTTGAAGATCTTGTCATAGAGATCTTTCCCTTGCATGGTTAGAGACAACCCAAGGTATTTCATATTATTTGGGACTATTGTGAAGGGTATCATTTCCCTAATTTTTTTTCAACCTGTTTATCCTTTGAGTAGAGGAAGTCTACTGATTTGTTTGAGTTAATTTTATACCCAGCCACTTTGCTGAAGGTGTTTATCAGGCTTAGGAGTTCTCTCGTGGAACTTTTGGAGTTATTTAAGTATATTATCATATTATCTGCAAATAGTGATATTTTGACTTCTTCCTCCAATTTGTATCCCTTTGACCTCCTTTTGTTGTTTAATTGCTCTGGCTAGGACTTCAATTATTATGTTGAATAGGTAGAGTGAGAGTGGGCAGCCTTGTTTAGTCCCTGATTTTAGTGGGACTGCTTCATGTTTCTCCCCATTTAGCTTGATGTTGGCTACTGGTTTGCTGTATATTTCTCTTACTATGTTTAGGTAAGGGCCTTGATTTCCTGATTTTACCAAGACTTTTATCATGAAGGGGTGTTGATTTTTGTCAAATGCTTTCTCGGCATCTAATGAGACGATCTCGTGGATTTTTTGAGTTTGTTTATATAGTGGATTACGTTGGTGGATTCCCATATATTGAACCATCCCTCCATCCCTGGGATGAAGCCTACTGTTTTTTCTTTAAAGTTTATTCAATAAAACATAATCTCCAACTTCACTGAGGTGGCTGACCATGTCCACGACCGAAACCCCCTCTAAACTGGAATTCCGTTGCTGAATAGTCCCACCTCAGCTTTCTTGTCAGCTCCAGGAGACAGAGCACTCCTTCTGCAGGTGTCTCTGTCTGCCTCCCCTCTTGGGAATCTTGCAGGCAGTTCACCCTCTGGACTTTTGGGCCGAGGCCTGCCGGTTTCAGGATGGGTGCAGTGCAGGGTGGTGGGCACTATCTCCAGAGGTAAGTGCAGGTAATCTCAGAGATACTGGATGCCCTCATTCGTGAGGTATCAATAGAAATGTCTCCAAGCAAACTGCTTCTTCATGTAACCTTGAGACTTGAGAGACTGCATAGCCTTCTTGACATAAAGGTTGGGCAAGTTCTTATCTGTCTGCTCGGGGGTTTTGGGCATGTGGACATCTTTTTCAGCAACCATCACCCCTTCCTTTAAAAGGAGTTCACAGATGGCAATCCGATTCTTCTTAGGCATCAACATCACAGCAGCTGCAGGGTCCGAGGCGGAGGCTGGAAAAGGGGATGAAGCCTACTTGATCGTGATGGATGATCCTTTTGATGTGCTCTTGGATTCAGTTTGGGAGGATTTTATTGAGTATTTTGGCATCGATATTCATGAAAGAAGTTGGTCTTCTTTCTTTGTTGAATCTTTGTGTGGTTTAGGTATAAGTGTAACTGTGGCTTCATAGAATGAATTGGGTGGTGTTCTTTCTGTTTCGATTTTGTGGAATAGTTTAAGAGTATTGGTATTAGGTCTTCTTCAAGAGGGTATTTGAGAAAGCTTAAGCAAACAATAGCTGTCCATTCCAGCTGGAGAAATGGATGAGCAGTTAAAAAAAATGTACTACTCTTCCCAAGGACCCAAATTCAGTTCCCAGCATCCTTGTGGGACAGCTCACAACCCCTTGTAAATCTACCTCCAGAAGATCTGATGTTTCTGGCTTCATTGTTTAAGCCTGGTTTCTAACTTCCTAACTAAACCTGTTCTACTAACTTCCAGTCTTAATTTCCTAATTTTTAAATTTAGGGGTGCTGGGGATTAATCCAGACTCTCAAGCATGCTATACTAGTATACTACCTCCATGGTACATTCACAGACCTCTTTCCAGAGGTAGGGAAGACATGCTATGTTCAGTTGCCCAAGCTGGCCCTCCTTGCATCCTCTGTTGTCCAGATAGGCTTTGAAATTGTCCTGTTCCAACTTCTGTAGTAGCTGGAATGGCAGAAATTTTGTCACAAATCTTAGCTCCCATCTCTTTAGCACCACCTACTTGAGAACAGGGACTTAATTCTGTGAAAGAAAAGTATAGTAAGTATGGTGTACTTGCATGAGGAGGTCCTGTTCAAATTACACACCTGCATTATAGCTTGTCTCACAGAAATATTACCCAAGAGATAACAGCTTGGTGCATTCATCCTCTACTATTGGGTCTTCTTTAGTTATTACTCCAAACCAAAAGGATTATGTCATTGGAAGCATAAAATTCACCTTAAAAGTATTCTACAGCAAAGCCAATAGAATCAAGGTGTGACAATCCAGGGAACAGCCAAGTCACAAAAGAGCTAGTCATACTGAAAGCCAAGTTAAATAGCCCTTAATTTTGGATCTCTGGGTCCCTCTAGCAACCTCTCAAGCGCAGGCCTATGCAATGCCTGACAGTCCCTATTGAGTTGTGCTTGACTTGGCCCTCACAGGGGTAGCTCTTCAGTGATTTGGTTTTCCCTGTGGATCTCACACCTTCCCACAAGTGATCTTTGCACTCTACTTGAATTTTCTAGTGTAGGTTAAGTGTTTGTATACACTCACACCATCAGGTTCCCTGGGAGAAGATGACCTGGCCATACTTGAAATTGTTCTTGAGATAAAAACAAAAAAGCAAGATCCAATTTCTCCTCAGGATCCTGAGATAATTATGATTCTGAGAGTATAGCCAGACTTGTAGCCTCTTGAGTTGTTTATCAAATCGAACTTACACCTATCTTACAGTGGATAGTTGTTCAGATTGTCAACCTTAAACCATGTTCTTATTCTCTACATTTTAGAAGCTATTTTGTTAGATGTGAAATTCCCCAGTTTCAAAACACATGCACCATAGACCCGCAGTGAACTGCTACAAGTCTTTGGAGCATGACTTCAGAGTCTGCTTTGTGCAGGTATTGGCCTTCGGTTTATTCTGTATCAATAATAAGCAATCTTATTTCAACCACGCAGTATCATCTCTAGGTAGCTTTACCCAAACTCTAAATTGACCCACCTGCATCCATAAAGTCTACATTTATTTCTCTGGCGCCGTTACTCATGGATCTTTCCCTTCTCTATACTTCATTATAATCTCCAGAATTCATATTTATTTATTTTTATTCATTTTACATCACACTCACAGTCCCTTCCCTCATCTCTTTCCAGTCCCACCCTTACAAATCCCTCCCTCCATTGTTCCACCTTCTTCTGAGAGAAGGGGAGCTTCCACTGTGTACCACCCCATCCTGGGACATCTAGACCTAGCAGGACTAAGAACATCCTCTCCCACTGAGGCCCAACCAGGTAGTCTATGTAGAGGAAGGGGATCTAATGGCAGGCAACAGAGACTGAGATAGCCCCTGCCCCACTTGTTAAATGAATCACTGGAACACCAAGCAGCACATTTTCTACAAATATGTAGGCAGTCTACATGCTCCTTGCTTGGTGGTTCAGTCTCTGAGAGGCCCACATGGACCCAGGTCAGTTGATCCTATGGTCCTTCTTGAGGTGCTCTTGTCCCCTCCAACTTGCTCATTTCTATCCTCAACTCTTCCACTAGAGTCCCTGGGCTCCACCTGATGCTTGTCTGTGGGTCTCTGCATCTGCCTTCATCTCCTGCTGGATGAAGCCTCTCAGAAGACAGTTATGCTAAGTTCTTGTCTGCAAGCATAGCAGAGTATCGATAATAGTGTCAGGGACTGGCTGTCTGGCATGGGATGGGCCTCAAGTCAGGGCTGATCTCCAGAATTTAATGGGCTAGCTCCACTTACAGATGTTATTATTACTCAGTAATAAAGTCCTGTGTAAAAGAGATGTTCAGTACATGTTAGATGACCCATGGTTGAAGGCTTAGTTGAATGGGTTAAAGCAAAAGTTATTTCCAGGCCTATGAATTAATGATATTCCAGAAACTCTTTCAGTTGTAATGGAATATCAGTATAGCTAGTATTGACACTTAGGTAGAAGGACATACTCCCAGACAGAATTGTCCCTGTAGGAATAATTTGTTCCTCAAAGGATAATTTTATTTAGCAAGCCTTGGGGATAGGGAAACTGACATATACAACCTTGGTGGGGTTTTTTGTCTGTTTGTTTGTTTGTTTTTTTCTTGTAGCAAGCAAGAACTTAGAAGCCACTGGCTTGACCTCTATTTTGGTCTGTAGCTCTAAATCCTAATGAACATCTTCCTTAAACCTACACAGATGACTGTGATGGACATTACTAAAACCAACTGTCTCATAAAACAGATGGACCACTCAACCCTGGACCCAAATTTCTAGTCACACTTTCTGTGTTGGTTTGAGTAAGACTGACCATCTTAGCTCATACATTTGAATGCTTGGTGCCCAGTTTGTGGAACTGTTTGGGAAGGATTAAGTTGTGTGGTCTTCTTGGGGGGGTGTCACTGGGTGTGGGTATTGAGGTTTCCAAAGCCTCACCTTTCACAGTAGGTGCTCTCTCGGACGTGTGCTTGTGGATCAGATGTAAGCTCTTAGCTACTGCTCCAGCATATCTGCCTGCGGCCATGCTCCCTTTCATGATGGTCATAGACTCTAAATCTTGGGAAGGAACCATGAGCCACAAATTAACATTTTCTTTTATAAGTTGCTTTGTGTGTGGTATGTTATCATGGCAATAGAAAAGTAACTAAGATACTACCTGAAACCCCAAGGTAGAGCTTGTCTTAGACGTAGACAGAGCCCCAGAGATTATCTTTGCTAGTCTCAAATGGCACTTTGTTGAGACAGCTCTGCTCAGTCACACAACCCCGAATGTCTTTAAGAAGATTCCCAGGAGAATACTGAGTCCTTGTGGTTTCAAAAACTCTAAACCTTCTATCCTTTCCAATGATTATTTTACCAGGACCTTAGTCTAAATAGTGAAGAAGGAAGGCCCTTCTCAGATTATGATTAAAGGGAATGAACCCTTAATTCAGGTAAGGTTTGGAGAACTTCGATGAGGTTATGTAAGCCAAATGTTATAAAGATACAGAATCAGCATTTAGGAAAGGAAGCAACTGAAGAAAATTGAAACTTGCCTCACATAGCCATCTGTGGCTATGGAAAATGTATTGTGGGTTAGCGTACCTACCTTCTTCTGTGACCCCTTCGAGGGAAAGGGTGACTAACTTTCTTCTGGAAAACTGACTAATTGATGAGAAGTTCTGAAACAGTCAGGTTCCTGACTCTGTGTGTTTCCTCTCCAAGGAACTTCTGAGCCACGGGCTGGATCACTGTCATAAGGCTTGAAGAAACCCAATTCCAGAAACTCATTTTAGAAGACATTTAGGAATGTGACTGCCAAACATATTGTATCTTTGGGCAATGAGGGGTACAGTACATTGGCATCTTTCCACACTATTGCTTTTGAATATCAAGTGTCATCTAAGACCAGATAAAATGACACTTGGTATAGAGGGTGATCCTGACACCACAGAGCTGACATCCACATGAATTTGGTCATTGGATTGTTTCTGGATGAAATCGAGTGAGAGGTAATTCCTGTTGCACTAAAAGATACATAATATAACACACCTGTAGTACTGCCATTGTTATGCCTAAGCAAAGCAATCTCATATTGACTAGCGGTGCAAGCTCTAAATCACACCTTCAACAAGATTCTTAGCCTCTCAGCATTGGTGTCCCTCACACATAATATAAGTAAAACAGAATAATTAACAGTGATGATGATGATGGTGATGATGATGGTGATGATGATGGTGATGATGGTGATGATGATGATGGTGATGATGATATCAAATGTGAGGTTGAAGAGATCAATCAGCAGTTGAGTGCCCTTGCTGCTCTTGCGTAGGAACTAAGTTCAGTTACCAGTACCCATATGGCATCTTACAACCATCCATATTCCCCATTCCAAGGGATATGGTGCCATCTCCTTGCCTTGTGGACACTGCATACATACATACATGCAGGCAGGCAGACAAATGTCATACACATAAAAATGAATCTAAAATTAAAAAGTATTATCAATTTCATAACATGATTTACAAAATTAAAGAAGATGAGGCTTGTAAACCACTCATTGGCATATGATAAGCACTTGTCGTATACTTTTTTCTTCCTCTAATTTAAGAAAAGTCAAAGTCTGCATCTTTGATACATTTTAGGAGGCAAAGAAGAAACTCTTACTGAAAGACATAGCCTATAGACCATCAGTTCTCAACCTGTGGATTGCAAACACTGGAAAATACATATTTCTGATGGCCTTAATTACCCACAACCAAAACTTATTTTTGTTGCCAATTAATAACTGTATTTTTGCTACTAAACTCCAATGAAACTCAAGTTGATTCTTACAGATTATTTTACAAAGCAGCTGAGAATCTGACTGTAGATGTTAGACTTCTCTTTATCTCCAAGTGTGATAAGAATAACAGATTAAGTTGACTCAGGAGAGATTGACTGAGAGTCTCCTAAACTCTCCCTGATGTCTAACAGATATGATTCTTTTCTCCTGGACATTCAGGCTACATTTTTCCTTCCTTCTCAGTTGAGAATGATCATTAGAATATCAACCATTGGAACAGAGAGCAAGTCATGTACTCAATTCTATATCTGGCTTATAAACATGACCCAGGTTTTGTAGAATATCAAACCATCTTTCTATAGTTTATTGTTTAATATATTGTACTAATATGAACAAATAGAAAAATTACTCTCACTCTCAAACGTGGAAGTCATTCATTCTCTGTTAACTGAATGCAGACTTAGCATTGTGATGAAGATGGTGGAGCTATGAAATGCAAGATGCTTGGTTTCCAGAATCACTCTTCTACCCAGGACCCCATGATGGAGTGTCGGAAGGATGAGAAATCAACATTGCTAGGATAAGATTTGAAGCTTCATTCATTATGGAGAGTTTAAGAGAATTGAGAATGGGTACACATTGGGGAAGAGGATGAGAACTCCATTAACTTTGTCATGGAGTACCAAACGCCCCCATTAAATAAGAACCATTCAAGGTTGCATTGGCAATCCTTTTCCAGCCCCATATCCAGTCCGGTTTCACGGGGCGAAAATAATACTAAAATGATTCACCCACCTTTGGTTTTCGGTGCCTGGGCAGGGCATGCAGTGGAGTCTTTAAAAGAAAACGTGTGAGAAGGAAGCATCCGAAGTGGGAAAAGCCGCTGGGCTCGCCCATAAAAGATGAGTGCGATGGGTTGTAAAATGAGCTCAGAAGGAAAACATGATGAATGTTTTCTTGGCGTTCAGCAGCAAAGTCCCTTTTCACCATCCCACGTGGCTGGAGAGAGCAAGGGGCCTGACTCAGGGAGTGTGGAGGCTGAACTCTCCCTGGGGCCCTGGCAAGGGGTATGGGTGGAGGTGTGAGAGACATGGCCTGACTCCTCCATCGCCTCCCAGACACCACAAGTCCTTTTAAGGTTGAGGTTTCCACTCAGACATGGGATGGAATTCTGAACTTCCCAAGTTGCACAGCCAAGAAACCTCATGCAGGAAAAGGGAACCCAGAGTCATGCAAAAGCAGAGCAAACATGATGAACTTTGACTTGGAGGAGTGGCCATCTTCTCCCACAATCAGAACCCATTCATCTGAGAAGTATCTGTTTTCTCTATGCTACTGATCACCAAGAAAACCGTTTCTCTCCAATTTACCATTCATAAATTTTCAAAGTAAAAGTCAAGGTACCTTTACCATAAAGCTATCTCTCTTTGTTTTATTCCCTATAACTCTTTCCAGGTCTGAGTTGGAATCCTGTCTTTGTTTCTTACAAGTTTTGTCATTTTGTGTGAGTTTCAGTTTCCTCTTGCATAAAATAGAGACGACTCTTACCGGGTGGTTACAAGGATTATAGGATATTGTCTTGCATAAAGTATAACGTGTAATAAACACTCTATAAAAATTAGTTTCCTCCTGAAAGTCAGCAGTGGGCATGCTTTTTATCACTAACTTAACACGTCTTACTCACTTTCATATGACGTCTTAACTCCTCAGCCAAACTGAAATCTTTCAAGGTAGACATATTCTGTATCCAAAGAATACACAGAAGCATTGTAGAATATCAAACTGCCTATAAATTCCCATAGTCTTTGTTACTAATATAAACAAATAGGAAAAATAACTCTCATTCTCTACCTAGGTTGCCATAAAAGACAGTTTCATTGAGATCTTGTAGATTATAGATCCAGGTTTGAAAAGTCATAAAGGCTTTTTAAAGTAAGAATACCAGAAAGGATGTACAGATACCAAAATCTGGCCTCATTTGAGACAAGATTATGTGAGCAGATCTTCCAATGAAGGCGCCACTGCCTGGGATGAGTGATATCATCATGTATGATGCTTTAACTCTATCCTCCTTCACTCCCTGGAACCTTTATCTCTCTTAGAGTCTTAATCCCAATCTGAAATTATACAATTCAGTCAGGCATCGATGCAATCACTGCCAATCTCACTTCTGGTCCTGGGCTGCTTACAATATTGTAGTGCCTAATGCAGCATTTGGAGCAACAGTCCCTGAGTTGAACCGGTCATGAGTGTAGACCAAATCTCCAACAATTAATGACCATAAGCAAAAGGGGTTTGGGGTAAAGATACCTGTGGCCATGCTTCCTTGAAGAAATCATCTTCTAATAAAGGTGACTCAGTACTGCAGAACATCTCTGGAGTAATCTAAGTACTAAGCAACTAGTCAAACACTGGCATTAGTCCAGCTGTGCTCTTGGTGTCAGCCCTCAACATTCCACTAATTGTAAAGCAGTTCATGGAAGAAGATAATGATCAGGCTGAAGCTATAGCTTGGGGTAGAATGCTTGTCTGACACGTACGACGCTCTGCATTTAATTCGCTACAAAGATATGGGTGGTTGGCTGAGGGGGGGATAGTGAAGAGGAAGGGAGGAGAGTAGAGTGAAGGGAAGGAAAAGGAAAAAGGTTCAAAATGTCTCTGCCTTGGTTTTAGTTGAAACACTCCGTTTGTGATTCGTGAGATGTTTTCTTGCATTTTAAAGTTACTATTTCATTCTTAAAGCCATTTCCCCTTATATCTACAAAAAAACTCTGAGCATTCTTCTAAGTTCAATGGACTCCAACTTCCTTAATGAAAAGAATCCAGACCTGATCCTCTACCCTGGGCATCTTCTCTGAATTCTCAGAGCTTTCAGCAGCATTTACCACACATGAATGATTGACAGAAAGGGAGCCCTTTCCAGAAAGAAATCATGAGGGCTGGAGAGATGGCTCAGTGGATAAGAACTACAGCTAAACCAGATTCTAGCACCAACGTTGTAGGCCAGGTGTGGTCTGCTGCTGACTGCCATCCCAGTCACAAACCAAGAGGTGTAAGTTCAGGAGGTTACTCCTACTCAAAGGAGTAACGCAGATAGTAATAAGCAGTGGTTCTCAACCTTCCAAATGCTGCAACTCTTTAATATAGTTCTTCATGTTGTGGTGACCCCAACATAAAATTATTTTCCTTGCTACTGCACTTTTGCTACTGTTACAAGTTGTAATGTAAACATCTGATATGCAGGTTATCTGATATGTGACCCCCCCCCAAAAGGGTTTATGACCTACAGGTTAAGAACCGCTATAATAGAGGAAAACAACGTTTGATGCTATCTTCTGGACACATGATATCTCCATGGATACATATTGTGTGTGCGCAATATGTAAACACATACACACTAAATGAGCAAATAACGGCACATATTGGTTTTTATGTTATTATATACAATGGTGCTAGCTAGTATATAAATTACCTTTATGGTCACCTCTAACATAATACTCTGTGAAAGAAAAACATTCCTTAACTAATTTAACTCCCCTTATTGTGGAATGAATTCAGCCATGCCATCATTTTGTACTAGCCCTGAAAAAAATTAATTTGGTCAACAAATTCAGCAGTGAAAATCTGTGATCCTAGGATCTGTCCTTGGAATCGAGAATTTAGAAATAAACAAAGCAGTGTTTCCTTTGGAAAAAAATAACAAAATGAACCATCTCAACCTATATATATTTAAGAAACGATATCCTTTTGTGAATGATCCTTTTATGAAACACTGTTTTGTACATAAGCAGAGTATAAAATATAATGGTGTTTTATGATTTTATTAAAATTGTAAGAACATTTTTTATCTTTGAGATGATTTAATTATACCATTTATCCTTTCCCTTTCACTTTCCCCTCCCCTCTCTCCTACAAACTCACTGCCACTTGATTCACTGTTATTACATGTATTTATGCATACATATATCCATATATTTCTAAGTATAATCTGTTCAGCCTGTGTAATGTCATTTGTATGTGTGTTTCCAGAGATGACTGTTTGCCACGAGACAACCAATTGCTGTGCTCTTCTATAGAGAAGACCACCTGTCCCACTCCCAGCTTTCTTCATTTGCCTGCAATTCTTTGTGCGGGATTGCCACCTCATGAGCTTTTCTCCATCTGGTTGAGCATAGAGCATATTTGTGACCGATTCTTTTTAATTACATTTTTATTGATTTTATGTGTGTTTTGACTGTGTTTATGTAGGTGCTCCACGCTCATGCAGAGTGTTCACAGAAATCAGAATAGGGTATCGGATCCCCTTCAACTAGAGTTTCCAGATGGTTGCAGACTACCATGTGTGTGCTTCGAATTGAACCTGGATCTTCTTTGCAAAAGCAACGAGCGCTCTTAACTGCTGAGCCATCTCTCCAGCACCCGCTTGCAAATGTCTTTACCCAGTGTGTATTATCTTTTCTATTATATCATCAAATGCAAATGAAACGCATGCCATAGTATGGGTATAAGTGGTTTAGGTTTTTCTAAAAGAGCCAACATTACAGAAATGTATCTTATTTGATGCTCTAAAATTCAGAATCTAAGTAACTGTCCAATTTTTAAGAGGGGGGGAGTTCAAGACAAGGTTTCTCTCTGTGTAGCTCTGGCTGGCTTGAAACTCACTGTGTAGACGAGGCTGAGATCTCAAACTCAGAGATCTGCCTGCCTTTGCCTCCCCCTCCCGAGTGCTGGGATTAAATGTGTGCACTACCACTGCCTTCTTTTTCCCTTCATTGCTATTCTTTCCAGATAAAAGCATGGAAATGTCTCTGCCACGCTTGTTGCATGCCATATTATGTATTACCTCTGACCTCAGAGGACACTAAACCAATCAACAGTGCTTGGTCTCCTAGTAAATCCAAAAGAACCAAGTGCTTCCATGTACTTAGTTTTGTTCCTCCAGTCTTGCAGAGAAGCAACTTAATAAGGTTTCCAAATAGGAGTCTCTCATGTTTTGAGACAAGTCATGCCCAAACAGTCTCTCATTCATGGAGATATTGAGTTGACCACTGTCTCACTTAGCTTGGCAGCAATTTGGTGGCTAATGGATTAACTGACATGCCACTTTCTAAGTTACTTATACAGTCAAAGCAATGATTAAGATTTTTGTTCCCCACCCTTTTCTCCTACTGGGTTGCATCACCAAGCCTTAATAGGAGGGGAGATACCTAGTCTTATGGCACCTTCATATGCCATGGCTGGTTGATCTTTATAGGAAGCCTGCCTGCCCTTCTGAAGAGAAATGGAAGGAGAGTGAGGAAGAGAAGGCGGGGGGGTGAATTGGAAGGAGAAGAGAGAAGAGAAAACTGTGGTCATGATTTTAAGATAGAGATAGATAGATAGATAGATAGATAGATAGATAGATAGATAGATGCAAATGAATGATAGAGGTAGAGAGAAAAAGAAGCATGATAGATATAGAGATAAAGATAGAGAGATAGATGATATAGAGGTAGATTTTATATATATATATATATATGAGAGAGAGAGAGAGAGAGAGAGAGAGAGATACACTACCTAACAAAAGCAATGTTAGATGAAAATTCTAAAAAGTAAAAAAGTGTAGTCTGTTCTACTGTTGCCATATATTGTTGGGCATGTAGCCTACTCTTAAGTGTGATTTATGTACCCACTGAGAACCAAATGCAGAGAACTTATTTTCCTTTATTTGTTTGGAGATAGCTTCTTGGTTAGGGATATCAGCTCCTATTTGTCACTCTCAGCACTGGGACCCTGTCCGACTTGAACTTGATCAGGTGCTGTGCATGCTGCTACTGCCCGTGTAAGTTCATATGTGCATCTGACCTGTCCTGTCAGGAAAACATCATGACAAAATTATTCAATACATGCCCCATCACACTCTATAGAAATTCACTAAATAAATTCAAGTTCAAATGCAGTCCTGAAAAAATAAATTGTCCCCCAAACCTAGCTCCAATTCCAGTGGATGTGTGCAGGGTCCAGCATCCTGAGCTGCCCACATATAATGCCAGTAAAGTGGGTCTGTGGATGACCAGTGTGAATATCCAACAGGACACAATGCGGTATAGGGATAAGAGTAGATTTTATGTTCCTGCCCTGCTGTCTCCCAATCACATAAGTGGGGCTGGGAGCACGATTCAAGGTCCTACTGCTCCACTTACAAGCAAGATCTTCCCCCATACCCTTTATGGACATTGCTGGACTTGCCTGAAGTATGGGGAAGAGCTTCAAAATAGCACGGCCCTTACGCTTCAATGTTTATATAGTTAACTTACACATAACTGATCCAAACCACTCCTCCCATGCTTCATAAGGGAGTGTAAATTTAGTATCAAATACATAAGGCAAACTCCAGCCTCAGTCATCCGTGCCTCAAACTTTCAGAATATACTTCTGTTCCCGATTCTCCAAATGGTACCGTGCTCTGGCATAGCGGGGTACAATGCTAACTTCACAGACGTTAGATTAGTTTGCCAGTTCCATCACTAACTAACTGAAGACCTTGGCCAAGTATATGACCCTCTATAAAAGTGCTTCCAGATCTACAAATACTATTCTTAAAATCACACCCATCCCTCAGAATTGTAGAATGATGAGTTATTAGAAATAGTAGGACACTGGCATACAGCAACCTTAAAGGTTGTTATTAGATCATATCTGTGCTGCTAATATGCAAGTGAACATCCTATTAAATATGAAATCTAGCCCCAGGTCTTAGTTCCCTCTATGATGGCTTGTATGGTCCTGAATAATTCACCCAGCTTTTGAGTATCTCAGCTACTATCATAAAACAAGGATAATACTGACTTTATGTTATCTGCATAAAATTCACATAGGGAGAGCACATTTCAAAGTGTTTGACTTATTGTAAGACAGAACGCAACACTTAACTTTTCTATATGAACAAACACACAATGAACAATTGCAAAGATTTTATTTAGCGGCTTTCTGTGCTTGGCACTCAGAAACAGTTCCGTGCATAAGGGCAAATTTTTATACACCTTTTCTTCATACATATTTTACATACCCTTTTATTGCCCCCTTTTTTAATATTCATAATATTGAATACCCCACTAGGCATATAAATACATTTATCTACATCACCTCAAAACAAAAAAAATTCTTAATAATATCTGTATTATCTTACTTGGTATCATTCGAGTTTCCACACCATTTAAAAATTTTAGCTTGCACCAAGCTTCACTTGTTTTCTTATCATTAAAGGATTTGAAAAGAAAAGGAAAGAAAAAACAATCCCCAAACTTCAGAATGCAATGAACTATTTAATCAAAATGGAGAGCGACAGGCAGATAGAAAAGGGGCAGAAGACCCATCTGCAATTCTCTCCAGTGTGTCAGGATTTCTCTTGCATGGGGAACAGGGACAGATTGTCCAGGTCAGCACTTTTGATCTGGCATGTGAGGCCAGGTCTGTCTTCCATGACTGTTTCTTTGGTATCATCTGGGAGATAAAATCATTCTTCATTCTTGACACCTGTTTCCCTCACCCTGCTCAGCTGCATGCCATGGAATGGCACTCCCACAAGGGACACCTCCCTCCTGCATCATTATAGTCAGAGCTATGGAATCAGGAAGCATTCCTTGTCCTAGCCCTTCTCATTGGTACCCTTCACTCTAAGCAGGGTCCCCAAGAGGCTTACTCTCCACCACCACCAGCATTCTTTCTATAACTTTAGAGGCTAAACAAACCCAACCAACTCTCCTTGGTGGATTAAATCTCATTTGTTCACATCTTCTTTGTCTTGCTGTCCACTCTCTCCTGCCCTCGATTCTCTTTCTCTCTCCCAGCTTTTCTCACCCTGTCTTTCCACAGGCACCACAGCACGCTGAATGAAGAAAGCCAGAGGTTAAAAAGCAATCTTTCTCAGGAAGCCAAGTCCAGGTGCAGCACTGATGCCTTTCCACCTCTGTGACGAGGAGAAGTTCTAGGTACACGGTTCATTCCAGGAACATGGTAAGCTGCGAGGGAGAAAGGCTAATGGCTAATGGTGGCCCAATCCGTCTAGGATTGTACATGGGCAAATTTTTGGTGAAAGCACCCATTCTGGGCCTCCCTTCACAGAGTTCACCCAGTTCAGAGTCAGTGTGTATGTTTGTGTTTGTATTACTTTGTGTATGCAAGTGTGTACATGAATATATTCATGTAAGTGTGTGTGTGCGTGTGTGTGTGTGTGTGTGTGTGTGTGTGTGTAACTTTCTTGGCTGCTACATGCTAGCATTTCCTTCAACATTATTATAAAATGATTATTCAGTCTCTTCAAGGCCACTCTGTCATACACAATGCTTTTATAAAACTAAGATTTTGGAAGGCAGAAGATTGACCACTGAGATACGGATGATGGACTCCAAGGATCCTTCAGCGGTATCTATTGTTGGTCTGTTTTCCTTATCCAAACAAAACAAAACAAAAACAAATGCACAATTTCTATTTTCCCAAGGCACGGGCCTCCCGAAGAGGAAGATCCACCGACAGAGATTCTGGAGTCTTGACCGCCATCACCTCCATGGTGTCTGGACAGCTCTTTAAACCATGTGTACGGACATCTGAGAGGAGGAGCCTGGGACTGCCCCATACTGCCGGCCATCACAGGTGTTGGTAGCCTGCTGATTATTAGTTGAAGGGCTGATCATGTGCATGCTGTGCTCCATCCCTGTGGGCAGGTACTGCCTCTCTCCAAAGGCCCCGTTGGAAGGAGAAGAACAGAGTAAAGTGCTTTGAGATGTGCTCAGTTTCTCTGGGCTTGCAGCTAGCCTTGGGGAAGTGGGGAAATTGTATCCATACAGATTGTAGGGATTATGGAGGGAGAAGGCATTATAGGAGCTCTGCTGCATGTGGCTGCCACCAAACATGTGTGGCGATGAAGAACTAGAGGCCGCATTGCCTGCCTGCATGACATACTGAAACTGGGAAGTGGGGAAGGACCCCAACTGGCCACCATAGGCTTCCATCTTGCTGTTGCTGGGCAACGAGGGAGGTGTTGGTATTCCTGAGATCAGAGATGGAGTCCTCTGAGGCATGAAGGTTTCAGAGGGCTGAGTGGCTGAAGCTGTGCCACTCTGAAGCCTGTTGTAGCCACTGTCACTCAGCCCTGGATAGCTCTGTAAAGCAGCCATGTTACTTCGGGCACATGGTGGATAATCAGAGAGGTTTAGATTACACAGCTGGCTTTCTCGACAGCCCACATTGAAAGTATTTGGGGCCAAATGAAAAGTTGGAGGAGAACAAGATGGAGATAAGAGATGAGAAGAAGCCGAAGGAGATGGGGTCCCAGTGCTGGAGGTGGTTGGAGATGTACCTGTACTGCCCCCTGAAAAAGAAAACATAAATTCCATTGATTAAGATGAGTCTGTCTAGACCAAATATCCTAAATTTTTACAGATCAATTCCTCCTGTTTGCATCAGATGATGTCACACGTTTGAGCACACATTGCAAAGGAGAGGACGGGGATGACATGAGACCAGTAGTCTTTGCATACATAGTCTTAGTCACACTTTTAAAAATTAGAACAAACCTCTGGTGTTTGTTGTTTATATTCTTGCCATCAAATTCACTTCCTAATAAGACATTTAGTGGTCAGCAGTAGGAACCACCAGCTCAGACCTTCCCATGCTCAGGGCAAATGTGTAAAGTGTCTATTTTATCCAGTAACTTTTTCCTATCTTGGAATCTTTAATAGAATACCGAAGCAGGAAACAATGCTCATGGAGATGGAGCAGGGTACCAAGCCAGAACTCGGACCTGAGAAGACCTAGCAAAGGGGCCTGAGTGGTGGAACCTGGGACATTAAACTTGAGGTCTGTTATATCAAAGACGCATGATCATCATTAATTATAAGATGTAGGCTGAAGTGAATCAGGACTAACTTGAAACAAAATCACTGTTTGCTGATTTTCTTTTACAGGAGCCTACCCAGTCTGAGACATTGGAATAAGAGATCGACTTGGAATATTTGAATGTGGGTGTGAATAAAACTAGTCATAAACTAACCTGAATGAGAGCAAAATAGATTCTGCTCTCCCCACTCTGCACTCTAACCCAGGAGCCCCATTCCCTCCACTTCCCTCCACAGCATCCAGCCTCTTCATCACAGATGAGGAATCCAGTAAGAAAAGGCTGCTTTTCCAGGATTCAGCTTCAGACCAACTAACGGAGAGTTTCTGGGCATGAGAATTCCGTGTCAGCATGTCAAAGCACCTCTACTGTACACCTGAGGCTGACACTGGGTACCCAGACCACAGTACCCAGACCACAGTACCTAGACCACAGTACCCAGACCACAGTACCAGACCACAGTACTCAGACCACAGTACCCAGACCAGTGATTCTGAAACTTCAGTGCACATATGAACCTGCTAGAGGTCTTATGAAAATAAACTGCTGACTCCACTTGGTTTCTGAACCTGTGTGTATGGGACAGAGCTCGAGGACGTACACTTTAGATGCAAAGACTGCACTTTGCTAGAGAAGACCTCCAAAATCCTATTTCCAAATGACCCTGAATCTGTCTTGCAAATCACTGATCATCAGCCATGTCGATGGCGGGCTAGATGAATGGTTGAGGCTCCCATGAACTGAGGAGTCAGTTCAAGTCAATCTTCATTAAAGATGTTCTCCAAATAATGAAATCAAAATGTAAGAACCATTTTTCTCAGGGGCAGAAAGCATCCACTCCCCAGCTCTCCGAGTGGAATTTGAAGGTATCCTTCACTGGATTCTAGAATATTCAACTGCTTTATCCTCTCTAGGATCCTCCTTGAGGTAATTCCCTTCCATGTAGCAGTATGGCATTTCTCACAATTGTTGACAATCATGGTCTTTCAAGGAGAAAGACCATGTTTCATTTTGTTTTGTTTTGTTTTGTTTTGTTTTGTTTTAATCCACGAAGAAAATCAGGAACATTCCAGAGATGTTGGGGAAATATTTATAGTAGTGTAGGAAAGGAAGGATAGGGTAGAGGAAATAAAAACTCAGATTAGATCTACAGGCAAAGAAGTAGTATTTGTGGTAGAAGTAGAGATTTGGCTTTGTCAGTATTTCTTTCTAAGTTAATAGCTCAACTGATACCTCTCCCATGGTCAGAGGAGTTTTCCCCAGTGAACTTTCAGATTCTGTTGGAAATTAAGACAACCCAATCAGCAGCTCATATCAGAAAATTTACCTCTGTTATAATAAATTCCTGTAGAAGAATGAAAATTGTTTTTTGGCAGTCTGTGATATGGCTAACATTGTCAAAAACTGTCAGCAGCTGGTCATGGTAGGGGACACTTCTCTGCAGCTTACAGCCAAACACTGTGAAGTCTGCCTCTGAGTTCTCTGCAGCTGCAGAAGGAAGGGCTTGAACCCATAAGCCTCCGTTTTTCTCATTGTCATACTGTAGCTGTGTCTAACACTTAAAGGAAGTATGAATACCCAACCCCAAATACTTTCCAAAAAAATCATTTTACTATAACGAGGGAGTTCTGGAAGGGAAGTTTCCAGAAACAGAAGTGGACCGTTTTATGCTTCCTGCTGTTGGGTAGCTGCACAGCTTTCTCTTCCTCTCCATCCTATAGAAAGCTCAGAGATTTATTCTCTTCTCTTTAGAGCATACTACATCTTTTCTTGCTTTCCCACCCTAAATGCCATGAACTAAGTGCTGTGACAAAAAAAAAATGGAGAAACTTGACTCCGACTGTAAAGAGATTTGTCTCTTACGAGATATGAATGCAGTCTTCTGTCTTTGAAAGCTCTGACTGCTCTCCCCGGTCTGGTGTTTATGTGGCCCCAGAGGAGCCCACCTGTTCAGCACACTGTCCTATCCTGTTATAGGTAAGCTTCATCAGGGCCTGGCCTCGGCCCTACAGCCGGAAGTGCATGATGGAGCAGATGGCTTGCTACAACTCTAAATGGTTTGCTCAGATGTCCCAAAATGGAACAAATGGTACTGATTTAAGGCTCAATTGGTTTCACTACAAAAAAAAAAGAAGAAGAAGAAAATGAAGAAGAAGGGAATTATTAACAAGTTACAGGGTTTTCTGCGGAGCAGATGAGAGGCACATGTTAAAAAGTTTGTAGTCAGCTTGCTTTGGCTTTTAAATGGCAGTCACTAGAAATGAGACTCGGTGGCTTGCTGAGCTTCAGGGGGTGGGAGACTCCACGTGAGCTAGTGTTTGAAGGAGAGAGCAAGCCCATCCAAAAAAGGGTCACGTCGCTTCCATCCACTTTAAAGTAACGTTGTTATACACTTAAAGTACTCAAAACAGTTAACAACTAGTTCTCAGTCCACATGGAGAGAGCATTTTCAAAATGCTAACCTAGATGCTGCGAAGTCTTCGTCCCCTTGTGATCTAATAGCTTGTCACATGTTAAGAGATTGGGAGTGCCAGCCGAGTGCAAACAAGCTTAAGGAGGCGGCCTTCATTCATGTCCACACTTGACGAAGCAGAGACCTCTCCTCACAAAAAGCACCGAGCAGTGTGGGAAGCCAGGCTGGGCTGATGAGGGCTGCCACTCAAAGCAAAGCTTGACTCGCTTGTTCACCACATCTCCTTTGTCCATGCAAGGTCATGGGTTCTCTGAGCATCTCCATATGGGTTTGCTAAATGGACAAATTGTGGACGGTAGACCTGAACAAATCTGGTTCCAATCCCTTGCTATCTTACAAGAGGACTTTAATAAATCAGTCTCTCTGTGTTTTGGGCTCCATAGGTACGTAAGTGGGATTTCTAACATCTACCTTTCTAGGGATGTTTTAAGAAATTACAAAGTAATCCTATTTTGGCATCTAGACAGAAAACAAGCTCTTTCCTGAGAGAAGGAGTAAAGAATGAGAAAAAGAGAACTTGAAGAATGTCCACTCCAACAAAGATGGCTCACATGTGTTGGCTCCTGTCCAGGGCGAGCAGGGCATCTTGGCCTCTCTACACACTAATGAGCATGATGTTCCAAGATGTATGTGCCACATTGTTTCGAGCTAAAAGGACCTCCATGGTGTGGATGATGGAAGACAGAACTAATTGACAGCTCTGGGCCCACCTGAGCTATGTCCCCAGGGGAGCTACAGTTCCTCTTCCAATGGTCTATCCTTCTTCCATACCCAATGAGCCCACAAAGAAAACAAGCTGTTCTATGCCTTGCTTTCTTCTCATCGAGCAAAGCAGAACTGGTAGGACATGCGCACACCGGTGCCTTCCCCATCATCCTCAGGGATGCTACTCCACTTCTGAGAGGGGATTAAAACATAACGTCGTTAACAACTTCATACTCCCAGGTAACCCAGAATTACTCTCCACCACTTCAGAACCCTAACATTCTATTTTACTCAGGAACCCAAGTGAGGAGGCACACATTAAAATGCGCATCCGACATTAACTTGTGCCAATATTCAAGGCTAAGAGCCAAAACAACCAAGAATGCATATTTAGCAGTGATCCCATATGAGGACAATAACCTAGAATACACTTGTGGACCATGAAGACAAGTTAAATGTGTCCGTGAAAATCCTGAATACCAAACCTGCTGACTTTTGCATCTTTAAATTGATCACTTCCAGACTGTAATATGTGGGTTTTCACATACAGCTTCCTTTTGGGTTTATTTTGTCGTAACACACACACACACACACACACACACACACACACACACACACACGCTCAACCAGTAAGATAATACCTCATCTGGATGAGTAAAGAATAAGTTTCCATGTAATTACTTGCTCTAGTGACTTGACTCTCCTCGCCTTATAACTTGAGAGTTTTTGTCCCTGGAGAGAGCTGATTCCCAATGTAGGAGGTAAAACATCAGCAACCCATGAAGGTCCCAGTGAAGAAGCTCATGGGCCGTAAAGTTTAATGAGCGTGGCAACTGAGATATTATCCTCAGCTGAGATGAGGACCTTTCTCATGATGTAAATGTGAGCATCATAGTCCCAGTGGGAATTGTACAGTTCGCATTGTAGAAAGATGGAAACCTCATTCATCCTTTTCCATAAACTGTAAAACCCTGTATAGCTCCAAATTTATTCTTCTTCAAACAGCCTCATCCCATCACACTCTGTACCTGGCCCTAAAACAGCCTCATACAATCACACTCTGTACCTGGTCCCATTTTCCCTGTCCTCGAGGAGCACACCCACACACACTTCTTAGCCTCCCTCCTTCGTTTTCCCTGCTCATTTCAGGCTCCCTTGTTGCCACTGGCATTTAATCTGCTTCTCCTAAGGCAACAATGTATCCACTGGAACACCCTACCCCCACCCTATCCCTCACCCCTGCTGCCCTGCTTCCTTCTGCTTTCACACTTCACCTCCAGGAAAAGACTAAGTACCTGGCCTGGAAAAGCAAGGTGTCATATTTCCCCCAGCACTACAGTAATTGGTTCTGAGGGGACCCAATTAGAATCAATGAGAGTTAGTGAGACTTGGTAAAAGCCCTTGAGGAGAAGCATATGTCCTTTCCCCTTAGAGAGGAAACAAAAATATCTAAGGCCAAGAATCTTTTCAAAGCTACCACAGGGACAATTGAGAATGAAGTCACCATGGAGGAAACCTGAGTGTAAAGAAATGGGGCAGGTTCTAGCCAGGGTGATCTGCTTAAGCCCCTGACTTAGATTTACGTAAAGAAGCTATCTAATCCTGGCTGTCTTACAAGTGAATGAGTTGCTCTTTTGATTTGCTGTTTTGTTTTGATTCTTTTCTACTTACATAAATATTCTAATTGATATATGTCTCTGATTCTACAAGCTTTCTGACTATGAATCTCAAGGTCTGAGAACATTGGAATAAATCTGAAGAAGAAAAAATGATAGGGGGACAGTCTCTAGACCCTTGGTGAGTGGAAACTGTGACTGAAACCCTTGACTATCAATAACTAGGATTTGAACTGTCTGGATGCCTGGCAGTTACCTGGCTCTGCTAAAACAATATCTGGTGAGCTATCTGCCTTAAGTCCAAAACATACAATCTTTTAAGTGGAAAAGCCAATCAGAGGCGCTTCTGATCTTCCCTGGTTCTCCTCAATGAGATCAAATTAAACAATTAGATACAAATTGAACAATTGGATACAAATCAAACAATTGGATACAGGCAGGCAGTTTTCAAAAGGAGGACTTTTCATACGGACACATTTATATCACATAAGAAATGCAAGGTGGAGATTAGAAAAACAGCATATATATATATATATATATAAAAGAGAGTTGTCAATATGGCTCAACAGGTAAAGGCACTTACCACCAAGCCTGATTAAATTATCTGAGATAGGCGATGCAAGGAAAAGACTTGAAAGTTGGAGATAGACTCTCAAAGTTGTCTTCTGGTTTTACATGCATGATGTGGTACATAATTGTGGATGAGCATACACACACACACACACACACACACACACACACACAACATAACAAATTAAAAAAAAACTTCTAAGTCCATACTAAAGACATATACACATATATCAATGTAATGATTACAATAGGAAAGAGATTCTGAAAACCAACTGCAAACTCGCAAATCATCTGAAGAATCAAAGGAAAGACTGACAATTACCAAGGTGCTGTATTCTGGTTTATGAAGCACAGTCAAATAGTTGAAAGATGTAAAGGAAGATATATTTCAAAATAGAAGTAAACAATTGCGGGGTCTGGATAGGGCGACTTTGGGAAAACCAGAGTTAAATGAGATTTGTAGATTCCTGAGCTGGTGGTTCCCTTGTTCTCCTTCTGGGCTAATACCCTGCAGACAAGCATGACCACTTTGCATTGTTTCTTAATGTCCACCAATATAAGGATTATGTTTTGATGCATCTCTATATTGTAAAATTTTTAAATCATGATTAGGATATATATTTCCTCAAACATTTGTTTTGTTTTGGTATTTTTTATCTTGTTGGGTTTTGTTGGTTTGATTTTTCCTTTGACTTTTGGGGCTTTGCAGGGAAGGAATTTTGTGAAAGAAGATGAACTTAGACAGGAAAGGAGACTGAGAAGACCTGGAAGGATTGGGGGAGGGGAAAGAATATGATCAAAATATATAAAAATATTAAATAAGAAACAATGTTTAAGAAATGAATAATTCTTCTCTTTAGTGTTTGAAATATAGAGTACTCCAACATACAACAAAGACACATGTTCCACTATGTTCATAGCAGCCTTATTTATAATAGCCAAAAGCTGGAAAGAACCCAGATGCCCTTCAACAGAGGAATGGATACAGAAAATGTGATACATCTACACAATGGAATATTACTCAGCTATCAAAAACAATGACTTCATGAAATTCATAGGCAAACAGATGGACCTAGAAAATATCATCCTGAGTGAGGTAACCCAATCACAGAAATCTATACATGGTATGCACTCATTGATAAATTAATATTAGCCCAAATGCTTGAATTACCCAAGATGCACAGAACACATGAAACTCAAGAAGGATGACCAAAATGGGGATGCTTCACTCCTTCTTAAAAAGGGGAACAAGATTGGAGCAGTAACTGAAGGAACAGCCATTCAGAGCCTGCTCACATTTAGCATATATATATATATATATATATATATATATATATATATATATATATGATGGATGGATGAAGCTAAGAAGTTACTGACAGGAACCGGATATAGATCTTTCCTGAGAGATGCAGCCAAAACATGTCAAATACAGAGGCGAATGCCAGCAGCAAAGCACTGGACCGAGAATGGAACCCCTGTTGGAGGAATTAGAGAAAAGTCTGAAGGAGCTGAAGGGGCTTGCTACCCCATAAGAACAACAATGCCAACCAACCAGAGCTTCCAGGGACTAAGCCACTACCCAAAGACTGATGGACTGATCCTGGGCTCCAACTACATAGGTAGCAGTGAATAGCCTTGTTGGGGCACCAGTGGAAGGGGAAGCCCTTGGTCCTACGAAGGTTGGACACCCAGTGTAGGGGATTGTTGTGGGGAGGGGAGGGGTAATGGGGGGAGGATGGGGAGGGGAACACCCATATAGAAGGGGAGAGGGAGGGGTTAGTGGGCTGATGGACATTAATCTGGGAAAGAGAATAACATTTGAAATGTAAATAAGAAATACCCAATTTAATAAAAATTAAAGAAAAAAAGAAATATAGAGTACATTACCATTTTTCTCGTCTCCCCCCAGTGTCATGGAACACCTGGACTTTAATTCTATCTTACCTATCAATCGGCTTTTCACCATTCTTTCCTCACCAACTGTTAATTATTTCTGTTTCACACTAATCTCCTTTCCCTTCAACTATAAGCATAAAGCTAGTGAGTCCCTGCCGAGCACAGTAACAATATTCCCCTACTATAGCACTCGTTGCTATATTAGTTGTGCTCATTCCATCCCTATTTGAGCTTCAAATGTGAATTGGATATCATGCCTGGACCCAAGAATTTTATCATTAAGCGGGTAGTGCTGAGAAAAAGAGCAATGAATGATATTAAACAAAGAATGAAACCAACAAGGGGGATACCCTAAAAGACCAGCTTGCTAAGAATGGCAGAGAAAATTCCTCAAGGCAGTGCTGCTTGAGCTGAGATTTCAGAAAGTAGTAGTTCTCAGTAAGCAAGTGAGTAAACATGAGCCCTCTAGACAGGCAAACAGCGTGTGATGGGAAAGAGCGCAGCATGTCTGATAAAATGATGGAGGTGAGCCTGGTGCAGGGTAGAAGGGAGGTAGGATAGAGGACATCCTATCCCACTTATAGGGAACTATAGGGAACAATATCTTATCCCACTCTAGGGAACTACAGGAAACATCCTTGATTACTTAGTAAATCCTAGGTGCTTTTCTAAGTAGTTTATCTTAAGGTACCAATTTATCTAATCCTCGTGGTTATTATCTCTACTTTAGAGGTCTGTATGTTAACGGAACAAAAATAAATCATGGCCACTGAACAATTTTAAGCAAGTTGGGATATAGAGTTGGTATGAGTGGTTGTGTATTTTGAAACACTGACCAGAACCCTGTGCAGAATGTTGGAGCAGAATAGAGAGGCTTTGGAGGACGTCATAATCATCCAGATGAAAATGATGATGGATCAAAGTCAGGTGGCAGCATGGGAGAGTAGAGATGTGAATAGATTCAAGACATTAGTGATAGGCTGTGAGGATGGGTCCAGCCTTGATGGCAAGTGTGTGGGACCCTTCTCTCAGGAGAGGCTCTTATGTCCAGACTTTAGGACAGTGGTTATCAACCTGTGGGTTGCAACTCATTTGGAGGTCGAAGGACCCTTTTACAGGGGTCATATATCAGGTATCCTGCATATCAGATATTTATATTATATATGATTCATAACTGTAGGAAAATTACATCTATGAATAACAACAAAATAATTTCATGAATGATATTACCACAACACGAGGAACTCTATTAAAGGGCTGCTGCATCAGAAAGGTTGAGAACCATTGCTTTAGGAAGTAAAAGGATGATATGTTATCTGTTACAAATTGAGTATCTTTGATCTGAGATTATTGAAACTAGAAGTTTCCTGAATTTATAGGTTTTTTTTATATTTTTAGAATATTTATATATACCTCTGAGACATTCTAAGGCTAGAACCCTTGTTTCACGTATACCTATACACATAACCTAAAAGTAGTTGTATGCAATAATTAATAATTGTGTGCAAGGGAACTTGCATCATTCCCCTGCTCATCGGGATCTGTGTAAATTAGTGATCTTTGAATCACTGCAATAACTTTACAATTCAAACATTAACCTTCACTGAACTAGTTTCTCAATATCTTTAATACTTTGTCTTTATGTGTATATGTGGGGTATGTGCTTGCATGAGTGCAAGTGTTATTGAAATCAGTCAGGTCTCCCAGAGCTGGGGTTATAGACAGTTGTGGGCTACATGGCATGGTGCTGGGAACCAAGCTTAGATCCTCTGCAAGAGCAGTATATGTTCTTATCTGGTGAGCCTTCTCTCCAGTTCTTCAATGTGTTATTCATATGACAGGTCAAGTATATAATCTCTCTCACTGGCCAGCTTCTAACTACACTCAAATGAATGAAGAGCCAGTCACCAACAGGGACTGTCCATAATTCTACTACTTTAATTGCCTGACCAACGCTGAAACAGCCAATGGTGTTGAAATCCACAATGATGTCTGCTAGCCCATGAGCAGAAAGCAGGCTTGTCAAATGCTAGGCCCATGTTTCCACAGAAAAAGACAAAATATTAAGTGGGGTACAACTGGGATCATTCCTTTCAGCACAACAGCTCTCGAATCACTTGGATTACTGATCGTAAAAGTTCAGTTTTGTCATAAAGATACAGTGTATGTATGGGGAAACCAAGGCAGAAATTTTATTTAAAACACCCATCAGAGAACGACAGGATCGCATTATATTTGGTTATAACAGACCCACATTCTTAGTTTTCTGTTTATATGGCCTTAATCACCTTCCCAAATGTGATGGGCAAACTGAACTGTCAAACTGATTGAACTGAAACACTCTAGATTAGTAGAGCACATTTTCAGGTCTCTGTGAGTTTGTTTCTTGGCCCAAAGGTCATGCTGTTTTGACCAAGTCAGTTATTTAATCTGTGGATGGATTCAAAATCTGAACAGACCATCATGATGTGGTCGGACCATAGAAGAATGAGAAGAAAAAGCTGGTTTGTTTACTCTGACAGAGTCCTGGTCAAGAGTTATTGCTAATCATGTCTCAAATACTTAATCATCAGAAAAACAATGGTTCACATTCATCCTTGTACAAAAGGAGTGGGCAGTCAGGGAGACAGTGATTGTGAAGGCGTGACATGTACTCTGTACTGAGAGCTTGTTAGGATTTTAAATATCCATCTCCTTTAATATTTATTGGAATAGAGTATGTTCTTCCATAGCATACAGAAAGAAAAACTGAGTGGCAAGAAGACTGAGAAACTCATGAGGGTCCCAACTCTAGGAAGTAATGGTAAGAACCTAATTCAAATTGTGTAACTGGAGTCTATGCAGGACTAGGAATTGAAGCTAAGTCGTCAAGCACCTTATACAAATGCTCCACACCTTAATTAAATTCATAGCTCCCTTTTTACTTGTGTGTGTGTGTGAGAGAGAGAGAGAGAGAGAGAGAGAGAGAGAGAGAAGAGAGACAGAGACAGAGAGAGAGAGAGAGACCGAGAGATATGATAACTTTTGCCAACTTGACACAAATTCAAATCACCTGGGAAGAGAGACCCTCAGCTGAGGAATTGCCTCTATCAGATTGGCCCGTGGACATGCAATCAAGCATTTTCTTGATTGATTATTGACATGGCCACCCCTGGGCAGGTGGTCCTGAATTGTATAAGAAAGAAAACTGAACTTGAGCCTCTGTGTGAGCCAGCTAGCAATGTTGATGGTCTCTACCTCCATTCCTGCCTCTAGTTCCTGCCTTGAATTACTCCCTGCCTTGGCTTTCCTCCCTGATGGTCTTGCAACCTACCAGTAAATAAGCCCTTTCCTCCCCAAGTTCCTTTTGGTTGGTGTTGTATCATGGCAACAAAAGCAAAATGGGACGAATAGAGTAAATGCTGTGCTTGAACTTACTCTGTACCCAAACAGTTTTTATATTTGTGATCCTCATGGCCCAGGCCTGCAAACAGCTGTACCACAAGGCCGCATATGAGTCTATGCTTTAATTATATCCATCTTTAAAACTCAAAATATTTCAGCTATGTTGGTCACAAATCAAAATCAGTGTGCAAAGCATTAGCAAAGCATTATTCTCCCTGTGAGAATAGTAAGTGGTGTCAGATATTATAAAGTCCTAGAATGGCCTCCCAAATAAACAGAAATTTAAAAATTAGGCTTCTGTCTAATGATGAGTATTTACTGGGACAGAAGAAACATAAATCTGAACATCATGCCCAGAGTCACTTTGGGAAGGAGAATACTGCAGAAGGAAATATAGGCCAGTCTACAGTCTGAGAAACTTTCACTCAAAAACCTAGGTGACTGGGCCTCAGAATATGACTGGACTGGCAGTAGGTTCAAATCCTGTGATCCTTCTGTACACCTCACCAAAGTTTTTCAACCTGAGCTACAAGAGAGGGAAGATTAGAAAAACCACAAAGTGGGCAAAGTCCACTTAACTCACCAATGTGACAAGACTGTGATGGTTTCAAACAGGCCAAAAATAAATAAATAAATAAATAAATAAATAAATAAATAAATAAATAGTGAGGTGACATGTAGTAGAGCTCTGATGGACTTGAAACAGCCTCCTTCTCGATGTGAGACCTCATTTCATTCCACTGAAAATCAGAGCTTTTGTCACTAAAAGACTAGGAAAAAAGAAAAATGATGAGAGTTCCGTAAAGAGTACATGAATACATTATGATGGTCTCTTTAAACGGCAAGGCCTGTGTGAGTGCTTAGAGTAGTGTAGTTACAGTGGTCCCATTGCAGTCATTGTCATGGAATTGTACCTATTGGGCTACAGATGTCATTTAGAAGGAAGGAAGGAAAGAAGGAAGAAAGGAAAGAAGGAACCAATGATGCATGGTGGTTTAAATGAAAGTATTTCCCATAGGCTCATATATGTTGACAGATGGTCCCTAGTTGGTGGTATTGCTTAGAGAGATTGTGGAACCTTCAAGAGGTAAAGACTTGGAAGGCATACACCACTGGAATCCAGCTTTAAGGGTTTATAGCCTTGCCCCTCTATCTGCAATACACCTCTGCCTCCTGTGTGTGGTTGAGATATGATTTCTCACTTCTTGCTCTCTCCCACGTGCCATGACTTCTCTGCTCTTATAGATTCCAGTCCCCTAGAACCATAAGCCAAAATGAACTATTATGTTCCTGAAGTTTCTTTTGATGGTGGTATGTTATCACTAGCAGAGGAAAGGAAATGTCACAGAAATCTATGGCTTTAGCAAAGAATTCTGAATGTAAATGACACGCTGACTCTAGGTCCAGCTCATTTGCAGAACTGGTGGTGCCTTTATCATTCGTGGAGCCGCAAGTTCTTTGTTCCCAGAGAATTGGTATAACCACTGTGTTGGCTTACGGTCCCTGTGACACACTCAGTTCAGCTTCCCCATCCACTGCTGTCTACAGAGCAGAGGCCTTGCCCAAAGCTTTACCTTGCTGCTTTTGCATGGTAGTGAAGTCCTCAAAGGTCAGAGTGCGCACAGGAGGTCTCCAGAATGCATAAGTCTCCATGATGGCTTCAAGTCCAGTTCTGGAATCAAAAGAGACAGAAAATCAACTTGTAGCTAATTCCAAAATGTCACTGACATTTAAAAATGACAGGTGTGTTGTCTGTTGAGAGGCATACTATAGGCACTGAGGGAAGTCAGCCTGGGAAAGTGCAGGTTCTGGATGCTGCTACATCGGTGGAGAAGGAGAGGGGAAACTAATTCAGATCGTTCACAAGAAAGTCCTTAACCATGATGAAGTTGAACGTTGACTTTCCTTCCTAAGAGGTTCAGTGGGCATGATAATAAAGTGTACTTAAGGTCAAGGGTACCATGAGTACAGCTGAGCAAAGAGTGACACTGACTGCTTCTCATGCCACCACCATTACCTCATCATGGCTGATACATCCTGTCCCAGAGCCAACCCCACATCCCAAGAGTGTGAAGGCTCAATGAAGCTGTCAAGCTGAGGTGACTCCAAAGTTCTCTTAAGTCAAGAGAGAAAAAGTAGGGCACCAGAAATAAAGGGAGAAAACAAATACACTCAAGTTTTTTATTGTAGCAAAAACATATCTACCCAAAGGAGAAGGAAAACTATGCAATGGGCAAAAAGAACAGTCCATATCTCCAAATGCTTTATCTTTGTTTGTAGCTTAGTAAGTGGTCATTAAAAACCATAAAGTGTCAGACTTTAGAAAACGTCTAGTATTTTAAGATACATTTATTCACAGCTTCTGTTGTGCTCATGTTATACAACCTGTAGATTGGAATGTACACACATAGTTTCTTTACCATTCAACTACTTCTTTGTAGGAAGTGCTGAAGTCATTGCCAGATGACTACCAGAATATTGTTGATGATACACAACATCCTCAAAACAGAACAATGCTTGGAGCTCTGCTGAAAGCTTTGAGTAGAGCTTTTTGAGTATTTATTTCAAAACTGTTTCTCCTATGTCAGGAAAGAGACCCAGGGACTGCGGTAGGTGGGAGTAGAAGAATGGGGAACCACAATGGTATATGTCTCTTCATTGTGAAGTCACCACAAAGGGCCTAATATGCCTCTTAGGAAGAGACAGGTCTTTCCCCCTGGAAAAAAGTATGCTCTCTGACCTTCTACCTGAGTACTTCACTTGTTCAGCTCTGTTACATGCCAAGAACAAAGTGAGAGGTTTTATTTTAAGGGAGAACAAATACCTTCTCCCTTTAACTGGTGATGACCACCCCCCCCCCTGCATTCTTCTCAGATGAGCCACACACACACTGATCGTCTCCTTGTGTTGGAAAATTTGCTTTCTGGATCAGCTCTAGTCACACACTTCACTTTCTAAAGTCTTTCCTGGATCTTGGAGGCTTTAAATACACGAACGCTGGCAAACCAAACTCTGTATTTTAAGAAGAAGTTCACAGGAGAAAGCAGTGCATGGTGTTTATTAGCTGTTAATCTGTGAGAGGCAGGAATAGACAGTATCTCTACCATCACCCTACATGGGTCCTGAATGTAGTTCGTGGAACTATTTGTGGATAGAAAGAGCTCAGGCAATTAAAGGGAGTTCAGAATAATAAGGGGATAGTTAGATAAAACCATGCTGAGCCTGGGCGGATAGAAGAAACAGATAGGCCCAGCTTAGATCTGACTGCTTTGTCCTGGAATGTTGGCAGCCCACCAGAAAAACCTAGGATTCCCTTTAATGGCACAGGAGGCTCACGGCAGATGGCAAGGGTTTATTGTTCCACCTTCCAGTCCATGTTTTTCAGGGACAAGTGTATGTCATAAGGACAAAAGCTAGCACAAGGACGAATAGTAACCCTTTCTCATTCCATAAAAAAGTGCTAGCAAACTGCGAAATTTCAATAGTACCATAGCATAATGCCTATTTTCCTGTTAATTCTATTTATTGAGTAAGTAGAAATGGGTTTGGATTCTTTTCCATAATACTATTTCAAAATATTATGTTATGGTATGAATTACTTTATAAGTAGTTGACTCTAAAATAATGACTATGTGTCAGCTATCAAATATAACATAATAAAAACAGCAATGGAATAATATATTTAAAATATAAGATTTATAGATGTTGGGTATTCTGTCTCTTCTGGCATTTTCTTCAATGATTATCTAGCCTCTGTTGATGCTAGAATTTCTTGAGAAGATATTCTGAGTTTTTGTTAGATCTGTTGTTATTAAACTACTTCTGACATTTGGCTGAAATCTCTGATGTAATTATTTTCATCCTGCAGTGAAATGATGAAACTCTTATATGTTGCCCACTAAGCATCCTTCTTCCACATCTCCTCCTTTCACCTTCCTTAGTCTAAAAATACAGCATGCCTTCCATAGACATATCCAGGAGTTCACACAACAGGGGTTTTCTCAAGGCAAAGGTGTAGTGATAGCATTTGTATCCCACCCCCAAAATCAGTGGCAAAAATTATCACATTACTGGTCACATTATTGGACTAGTCACATTATAGTCTTATTATTGGTCTATATCTTTCACAGTTCAATAATTATATTTTTACCATATAAGAAAAGTATAAATTAACCTTTAATATATATTCTCCTGTGTAGAATGATAGAAATCTCGTGCATTTATATTATTTAGTCTTTTAATGGATTCTGGATGTTTCTCTTTTTAGAAAAATTTAATCCTATTTATTTGTTATATGCCTTATATTTTGTCTCAAACTCTGTCCAACTTCACTGATTAGATCTAAGTGCTAGAAATTACTAGCACTGTATCTCATAATGTAGTATAGGGCCATGGCACATTTAATAATCCCCTTCTTTCTATAGCTAACTTGTATGTATTTCAAGGAATTTAGAGCCAATGTCTGCCTTTGCCCAAGTGCCTAGGAAAATACTTGTTGCACACAGGGTATGACTCAATTTATATCACTGAATTAACGAACGGGTGTCACTGTTTCATAACTTTAACAATTTCCATTTTCTCAACTGATACATGTTGAGTTAACCAAGTAGTAGAACTATTCCACAAATTTCACCTAGTACCAACTCTCTTTTCTAAGCTTAATTTTTTTTAAATCAACTTGGCATAAAAATAAAATCTCTGAAGACAGAAAGAGTCCTCTAGTGCCAGAGATTAGGGCTTTTTATTCTGTCTGATTGGGATTGTGCTTTTATTGATTTAGGTCTCATCTCGGTTTCAGGTTTCCCCTGCTTCTTTTGTCCTAGATTTAGGACTTCTGACCTTTCATTGAGCCTGAGTGTTCTAGCAGAGTCCAGGCATTTCTACCCTTCGCCTTCTACAAGAATGTTTGTCAACGACCTATTAAGATCTTCATCTACTAGATGTCTACACAAGGTGTATTGGGCTAACCATTGTGTCATTTTATAAAATTTTATCTCCAATATTTACAAAATGGATCATTGTTTCACAGATGCAAAAAGCCGCAGTGTCTGGTTAATACGTTCCACATGGTGGGCCCCTGTGGGCTATGGCACAGCAGAGACCTAGCGTCATCTCTGGAGCTTCCAATCAGAAACAGTCAAGCTGGCAGTTGTTCCCTCTTGCTGGCTTTTCCTCGTTAGTCCAGTGACAACAGAGGCCATATCTAAACCCCCTTTGTTTGGTCTTTTGGCTGTAACTTCCTCTCTGGTCTCCAAGATGCTTCTCTTTTGTCTTGGCTGAGCCAAAAAATGTGCTGGAGGAGAAGAGGAAGGAGGCAGAGCTAGCCAAAGAGCTCCTTCACAAACTAATGATGCCTCCAGATCAACTGCTCTGGAATCGTAACCAGATTGTGAAGGAATACCCTTCCAACTGCATTTAAAAAATACTTCTTTTGTAGTCCCCCAAATAAATTGCAATAACAATTATTAAAATGTCTGATTTAGGTATCACTGTGTGCAATTCTCACATTATCCCAATCTTCTTCATCATTATTGTCTGTTTATTTTCTCTTTATCTTCACCCCCTTAACTTCTTCCTAAGACTGTACTAAGACTACCATGAAGAGAGCACATGCAACAGGTTGATGTGGCCAATGGTCCCCTCTCAACAGAGGGAAGTCCACAGCTAAATCTATTCTAAGGGAACAGGAATTTTGAAAATATAAAGGAGTAGTCAGACAAAGAAAAAACTTAGGAGATGTAAAGGCAAAAAAGACACAGGGTTGTTGACCTTAAGTAGTGTCTTCTTCATTTAAAAAGTGAAAACAGTATAAAAAAATAATTGCAGTATAAAACGAATTAATTGGTGGAATGTATGATATACTGGAGATATGTAATAAGTGCTGTGAAGCATTGAGCAAGAAGTATTTAATATACCTAGGAAACTAAAGGAAGATTCTACAAAACGTAATCTATAACTTCATCTATTAAACAACACTCTAGCAATCTTCTACTAAGGACAAGTGGTAGCTTTTGTGGCAGGGTCAACAGTATGTGCAAAGACTTAGCAATGTGGAAGCAAAGGTATGCTCTGGGTACTTAACACAGAAGCTCTGTGTCTGATGAAGGTGTGTACAATGGACATCCAGTCCAGATCTAATTACCGTATCTCAAAGTTCTTAATCTATCCCTGTCCTCTGGAGGCAAGGTCAAACCTTTCACCCTTCCCTCTCTTTCATTACTTTGTGGAATCAGCTCCAACCTCCAGTTGCTTAAGATATTTTCTGTTGTCATGCTCTAAAGGACCACAGATCAGAAGCCTACAAACTGATTAAACAAAAACCCATCGTGCAAATTTTGGCTTCACAGGGTATAACAATTATATCTACACAATAAAGAAGCTGCTATCAATAAGCCTCCTTCACCGGTATGGAAATAGAAGGAATCAATGGAAATGTGTTTGGAATTGATTTAAATTGCTCATCACCTAGTGGTCCCCACTACATTTCTTTGGATAAGCTGTGATATCAGTTCAATGTCTCATGAATAATAAAATTTGTAACAATACTAAACAGGCTAACTAAAGCATTAAGTTCCTGTATATTTGACTGAATACTGTGGCTTTGAAATGTGAAACGAAAGTCACACAAGGAACAGACGAATACTCTAGTTAAGAGCTTAGACTCTAAAGATAGTCTGGTTTTTAACTAAGGCAACTTTGGCCAAAGTACGGAACTGTTTCATAATTATAGTCTCCATAATTATAGGATAGGGAACTCTGGATTGTGTTATAATAATTGAGACTTAATAAACAGCTTGATTGAAAACGAAGTTTATCAAGGCAAGTGAGATGAGGAGTTGGTCGTCATTGTTCCAATTCAAGCAAAAGAAATTCTGCTCAAGTTGCAGCTTGGTCTAGCAGATACAGCCTTGGAATTCATAGCTCTATTAGTCCTCTGGCTCTGGATAAAATGTCGAAGGAGCTCCATGTTACCTAATTCCATTTCTCGTTTTCTCTTCAGAGAACCACAAGTGTGCCCCTCGGCCCCTATAGGCCTCATTATCTTGCAGATGTTTCAGACTCCAATATACTAGTCATTAAAAAGACGTCACTGCGTTCAATGACACCATCCTTGGGCAGGAGCCATAGATGATAAAACAATTGCCAACATTCTCTGGCAAATCCATATGGCCAAGAGGACAATGGTTGAAACAGCTCATGACAAGGGAGGGAGAACAAATAATAAGGCAGAGAAGAGCATTAAGTCCTGGCTAAACAAATAGCCATGGCTTGGATGAATAGGAGGAATACAACTGCCAATAGGAGGAGGAGGGTGCCAAACTCTAATACAGGGCCAGCTACCTTGAACGACAAATACAACAGTCCCTGAGAAGTCCAACACTGATTGCTTCCATAGACCCGCTGAATGGCAGAAGTCACCCATGCCAGGGATAACAAGAAAGTATGCAAAAATCTACAGAGGCTGTGAGACTGCCAGGAAAGAGCAGGATGAGGTTAGCTGAGAAACTGCAGCCAATGGCCCTAGGGGGGACAAATGAAAACACAGCAGTTGAGCTTGAGGGGGACACTTGGGATGTAGTGATAGTTGAGAAGAGGCAAGTGGTCAACTCCTTGGCTCTAAGCTTGCTACTTGAGTCTCATGAACAATGGGGAGCCGGAAGAGGTTGGAAACAAGGTTGGCCAGCTGTGCCTTCAGAGGACAGTGAAGTCATTCTCTGGATGCTGTGACAGGCTGGGTCTGCATATTCTGAAGCCAGTAGCTCAAAATTCAGATTTGCCATCAGCGTAAAGGGAAGCTCTGTGAGGAACCTCAACTCTGAAGTAAAAATAGACAACTTGGACCTCAATTCATATATGAAATAATTATTTGTTATTTTAAACGTCTAATTTGAATACCTAGAAATAACTATTAGATTGAATTGTACAAAGTACTGGTGCTTTGTCCTTTTAATCTGTAAACAGCCATTTCTTCTGTTTGACTTAATAGATGGATACAGATGCAGGCAGGATTTGAATTAATTGTATCTGACAGAGCACTCTATTACCAGATATCAGATGAAGCACATCTACTGGTATTTTCCTCCCAACTCTCCAAGGAAAGTCATTTTAGATCTAAGCAAAGATGCATTGGCCTGGGGGTTAATGTATAGCTGACTTCTCTTTGTCTCTCCATCCAGTTAATTGGGAAACTCCTCCCTATACACACCTCTTCCTACTGAGCATTGTGGGCCTGGACCAGGGGAGACCTCCTGTCTTAAACTCATGAGAGCAGTTCCTCATTCCTTAGGCACGGCCTTGGGATAGTAGCTGCTGAGAGTGGATTTTAGTAACATTTTTGTTCTCAAATATTTTCTCTACCACCACTCAAGAAAGTTTTCTTCCCCTTGTTTAAGTAGTGACATCACTGAATATCCCTTTTCAAAATGTGAATTTATCCTCTCATGATGTAATACCTGTTACCTCCTGAAATAGTGTGTACATAGGAACAAACTATATGAAAGCCTTCCACCAGCCACACCCACAGCACACATACTGCTAGCTCGGCACAATGAACAGACCCAGAATTCCTTTTGTATTCATGTGTTTCTGCAGGTCTTATGAGAAAAAAGTCTGCTTTAATAAAAAAAACCCTACATCCATATATAAATCAGCCTCCATGACAGATGACCACTCTCTGACTACTCTTGAGTTTCAGGTTCATGTGCCCGGACTCAATACTCCAAAGATGGACTCCATAAAGAAGGACATATGCTCCTAAAATACTGCATAACTTCAATGGCTAAAGAAGTGTCAATCTAACAGGGACCTGACTTGGCACCATCAGCTGTAGCTTCTAGAATGCCGTGTCAGCTAGACAAAGGTAGAGGAAATCTTGAGGACTTTCAGTTGTTATAGATACAGTGGAACTGGGTATAAAGATCAAATCCAAGGCTAAAGGCAGAAGGAAGGGTACCATGGGAAAGAAGACAGGCTGTCACTGTGTAGTATTTTTGAGAAAACTTTGAGAAGAACTCTTTGGTTCCCATGCAGATCCTATTTTAATCCTTTCTTGTTTATGCGTGTGTTTGTTTCTGAGGAAGTATTTGGGAATTCCATAAAATTTCCCAAGAAAGACTTAGCAGCCACGTCTAAGAGACAAGGGTTTCGCATCAGATGTGGCTTGGGAGACCCATAGAGCTCTCTTTTCCTCCATTGCCATGGCTCCTCCATCTCCAGGCACCATCTGTACAGTAGTCTTTCCCTCTAGCTGAGCAACAAGGACTCTTGAGGGAAGATGAATCTCCCAAGGCTACTTCTGACGTCTTAAAAGTGTCCCTTTTGTCTTCAGCTTCATGACCCATTTCTTGCCTACGCTTCATGCTTCCCAGTAGGCATAATTTACTTCTCGGTTCGTTGCCAAGTGACCTTGTTCAACCAAACCTCACTCTGCCTTAGGTTCAACCAAACCTCAATTTGCTTTAGTTCTGCCTCTGAGAACTTTTCTGTGTCTCTTCCAAACACTGAAAACTTGTTAGTATCTTTCTCCAGGAATCTAGGAAGCACAGGCATGCCTGGTCTCTGCAGCAGATCACATGGCCCCTTGGATATGTGGGTCGAAGCAACAATTCTGTCAAATCAGAATCTGACAGAAGTAAGCAGGCTCAGATTTGCATCCAAATTGCCCTTAGTTTTTCTAACTAATCACAAACTCAATCCTTCTTCTCTCCCCTTGTGCATCCAAACCTGGCCCTTGGTTTCTGGTCTCCTTCATTTGCCACTTGTTGGAATGAGCCTTTCTTACTGTTCTATTTAATTAATTTCTTATTATTTCTTTTTAATCTGTCTCTCACTCATCAATGTGGTTTCGCAACTAGTGATCAGTTTTCAATTGACTCTGTATACCTGGCACTGTGAGAGAAGGATTAACTAAGAGGATAAACTTGGAAAAATACAGTTCTGGATTGCTGACTCAATCAAGAGAATGACACAGCAATCTAACACAATGAAGACCAAAATACCAGTGTAGTAGCTGGTAAGATTGTCTGGAAATTGTGGCACAAAAGTGGGGTTGAATGAGAGGGTCAGAACTTCCATAAAAGAAGCTGACTCCCAACTTTATAGACCTCCTCTGCTAGGCTTAGCACCCAACAGGAAGTCTGTGACTATTTACACTGTAGATGCAAGCAGATCCTGGTGGATCCTCCTTCCAGACCCAGCCATTAGATCAGCCGCTGGATCTCATAGGGAAAAAAAGGACAAAAGAACAATTCTATACACCAGGAGCCCATATATATCTATAGCTAAGAATGGCAGCTAGAGTTCAGCTCTTGTTCTGTACTACGCTGTTTATTTCAGAGGAAACCTATGATCTGGGCCTCACTCTGATGGGATTCAGTGTGTGAGCCTCAGAGGCCCAGGAACACTGCCCAAGGTACAAGTCAAGCATACAGTGGGTGGTTGCATCCTTCCCATCTTTCCTCTTCCCCCTTCTCCAGCCTCTGGATTGTGCTGGGATGGATTGAGATCGACAAACCTGAACGTGTTTTGGTTTGAGGTTTGGCAACCTCTGTAACTCCAAAGTATTCCACAAATGTTTTGTGTTCTGTGAAACCAAAAAACATTGGCCAAGCACTTTCCCCTCTAATTTTTAAGCCCATGTGTTTTTAAAGGAAATGTAATCCGTATGTTTTAGTAACATTTATATGCAATTCATCAAGCTGTGCTCCTCCGCATGAGTCATTTGATGTCTAAAATGCATGTGGAAGAACAGAGGTTGGGAAGAGCAGTGTTTGCATGAAAAAGCCACAGATGAGAGGCTGGACAGAAGGTGATGCACTGGTCCTGACGCTAACTCAGAATCACCAGGTCCAGGATGCAAATCACTCTCCACATACTCCTCCATCTATCTTTCCTATACACATGATAACACCAAAAGTCTTGCCCACATCAGATCTTGTAGTTAGCTAGTGAGAATTAAGTCACTTAGCAGCTAATGATAATTGGGTGATTTTTGAACTTTTGAAAGAGGAAAACCATTCAAAATCTTTAGACTTGCCTTAGCAAGCCTATTGTTATGTAGTTTCCAAGAATGTTGGAGAAAGAAGCCATACACTCTTGTCCCCATTGTAAGACACTGAGAGTGCACCCCAGCTTCAGCTGCCAGCTTCAGCTTGGTTTTCTGTCCTCATCTGGGGATCCTTGTTTATAGGGCATATGTAGTGATTGAGAAGACTACTATTGGCAATAGTCTACGAACACACGTGCAAGCTCACAGGTGGCTTTGAGACAGACACAGCATTTAGACAATGTATGTTATGTAGAGGAAGAATTCTACACTCAGGGTCTGTTGTCACTAAGTCAGTCAAGGACAGGATGCTAGCACAATGCATGGGATGTACATTTCTGAAGCTGGGCAGACATGAGTGTTCACCAGCACTCCACCTTTGCTCTGGGATGGTGACAAACCTGCTTAACACCTTCATGTCTCAAAACGTTTGTAAGAAGAAGAAGGTTTGAAAAATGAAAGATGAGCCCCCGGATGCTAAGTGTTCACTTGCAGAGAATGGAGAAGTTACTAATAACCCTTCAATTAACCTTTATGGAGTTTTACTTTAATTGACACATAGTATATAGCTTACATAGCCCTCTATGTGTTGCAGGATAACTCTATGTGTGCACAATATGCGATGATCAAATCAGGCCAATGTTTTTCTTCTCCTTAAACACCTCATTTCATGCAATTGGGAAGTTTTGAACTCTTCTAAATGTGTGATAAATTGTGAGCTTCTGCTATCTTCAAATGCTGTTGCATATCAGAACTCACCTTCTTGTGACACTCTATTTTGTTATTTACCGTTCTTCTTTCTTATATCTCTCCTTACTCTCTCTATCTCTATAACTTCCAGGAACAACTGCTGTGTTTCTCATTTCTACAGAAATCAACTGTTTTAACTTCTGGATATGGAATATACTACGTGGCTTTTTGTGGTGACTTATTTCATTTCCTTTGGTCCCATTAATGCACAAATGACAGGATTTCATTCTTCTCCTTAGAGTATGGCTTGCAGGGTTTGATATGGCATAGGAAAGAATTCTCATACTATAAGAAATAGGCTAAGCCTGACTTCCAACCTCAGCCTTCTGCACTATCACATAAACAGTCTGTCCTTGATTTACCCATAGTTGTATTTTCAAGGAGTCTTACAGAGAAGAGTAACCCATCAAGCAGGACAGGAAAACCACCCACCATCATCTCTGAGCAGTAAGACATTCATTCCCTAGCCTCCAGGAGAAACTCCTCTCAGCAGTTCAGCTAAGTAGCCAGTAGCCAATCCCTCAACACTTAGCAGTCGTAGTGTAAGGCAGAAGGCAGTGAGCTTCGGTTCCTGAAGCATAGGTTTAATGTTAGTGAGCACAAGCTATTTTGTCATACATGGGCATGTCCCATCCCATGCTACCGAGACGCAGTTATAAAAAGGGCCTCACTGTAGCCACAGAGGCTCCCCAATATGCAAACACAGCAAACACATGTCTGTCCTTATACCTGATTTCTAGAAACCTCCCTTCTACCTGCTTCTTAGCATTGGATCATCTAACCTCAGCCATCCTATTGAAACAGCTTCCATTCCCACTTGACCTTCTGGTTGATTTTTATCAAAAATCTATGAATTTTTCCTTGCTATCTATGCAACACAGACAAGAACATTCTAAATAGTAACTTCCAAGAGTGTATACCTTCTATTATAACTCCTAAGAGTGGGGTGCTGATCAACAGGAAGCTCTAGCTGAGGAATGAAGATCAACTCTAGAATAGGTGTTTGAACAAATACTACACATTGCGAGGGCTCCAATGAAACACAAAGGCAAGGAGGTAGCAGGGGGAGAAAAGTGATACATTAAACATCCATAAGAAAATAAACAAAATACTAAATACTACTAGAGAGTCTCACCCTCCCCCAACAAAAAGAAAAGAATAGCTGAATAAATGATATGACCATGTTTGGCCCTGGAGACAAATATTCAGGTATAGAGCAGAAATTCTTACCTCGGGTGGTGGATATGTCAAAATATACAGAGCACTACAGACTTATCAGAAAAAAATAATATACAACTGCTCATGTACACAGTTATACTTACACACTAGGGACCCACAGACCCTGAAAGCCATCCATGATCTCCAAGCTATAGACTTCGAATACTCTTGCCATCCATGGCCTGCCTACCATGAGTACCCTGCCATTTTTTTTAACACCTTATCACTAATTAAGTCTTCAAGAAGCTCAGAGAGCAGTATCCTAGAAATTCAAAAAATGGAAATGCTTTTGGTGACCTGGGCAATGAGTTAAAGGTGGAGCACATCTGAGACAGAATGAATATGTGTTTGTTCTTTATTGACACGGCTAAGAAGAAGAAGGCCTTTGTGAAACAGGAAATCTTTTGACCAGGAGTCACTCGCTCACTGAGTTCTAGAGTACTGTTACCTAGACCATAACTTAATGTTATCTAAACACTGGAAAATTGAGTGAAATTTATGTTACTCAGTGGAGGTGACCTTATGGATTTTGAGTCAAATGAAATTTATAGATACCTAGATGTATGTCGAATATACAATAAGAGTTCAGTAAAGAAGTGCTCCTCTAAGATATTTTGTGAAAGAAATGATTCACTGTGGGCAGTTTGTAGTATACATCTATGGTTTAGTGAAGTGTACACTAGGAATTCACAGATCCTGAAGCTATTCATGAACTCCAAGCTACAGGCTATGAATATCCTTGCCATCCATGGCCTACTCAGGGAATGTGATTAGGTGGTTTAGTCATTGGGTAGGCATCATAGAATGTCCTTCCTCAAATCTAGACATATGCCCACTGCACATCTTTACCATAAGGTAGACGTTATCACACATGGGGGTCTGTTCATGCTCAAACATGGTCTGTGATTGGATAATGTATCTCATCTTTCATGGGGTAGTTCTAAATATAAATTGTTGATTTATCAAAAAAAAACTGCTGTAGAGAGAATACCAAAGATAATTCCTGACAATCTGTTGTCCAGATGTAAAGCAGTCCTTGCAGATTATAAAAGAAGCCTGGTGTCTGCTGAAAGTCAATCATGTTGCAATGCCCAGTGTCCCCATCACACTCTCCCAGTCTCTAGTGCCAGTACCTGGTGAAACTGCCTAATTGGAAACTGTAGGCATGTCTGGCTTCCCAACTTGCCATAAATTTTAATTTTATGTAGGAAATCATTTAGAAGAAAGTGTTATCAGTCAAAAAATCAGTATAGTCTCAAAGACATTTCACAATGGGAGAAAATAATCCTGTGACCATCTGGCAAGTCCTGAAACCAAAGGTGTTACAGGTAATAAAGAAAGTTGGTATTCCCCCTCATCACTGAAACTTCTCCTTGCTCTAACAGATGGAGACTGCTGCAGAAAACCGCAACCAGCCAAAAGATAAGAGTTACGAAGCAAAGCCCAGCTAACACATCTAACAGCCCAACCCTCACACCCAAAGCTCAAGTATCAGTTTGGGAAAGGGGTGGGAGGAGATTCTAAGAGCCAGAAGGACAGGAATGGTTACTGTCAGAGTGTGTCCCCTAGAGACATGAGAGGAGCTACACACACGACGTCTCAACAGCATGGCTATCTGGGCATGACCTGAACAAAGACAACATAAATGAGCAACCTAATGTGGAGAAAGAAGAGCGCACAACCCTCTCTCAAGAGCTACAGGCTGCTAAGGAAAGCTGAGAGAAGGAGAAATAGTCTCTACCTCCAGTTGGTTGTCTAATACCAAATGGTCAGGCACAAAAACATCCATGCAAGTACACTGTCTGTACAGAGAAGATTGGATTTGTATATTTAGAAATACACACACACACACACACACACACACACACAAAACAAAGAAAGGGACATGAATTTTGAATTGTAAGGGGAGCAGGGGCAGAATACATAGGATGACTTGGACGGTGGAAAAGAATGGAAGGACTGTCATAATTTTAATCTCAAACACTAGAAAAATTATTTTTAAAAAATGAAAAGAGAAAGGCGGTATTCTAGAAACACCCCCCCCCTTTATAAAGTCAGAAGTGCATGTGTCTTGGAGGTATTCCCCAGGAGTAAAATTATTACACTTGTTTTTACAAATTCAGCTCATGAAGGTAGTAATTTTCTGAAATCTTCTATTTTTCAGAAATGCGAAGCGCGTTAAGACACCACTGTAGGCCATACAGCCTTCAGAATACCAGAGAAGTACACCACTCCACTTACAGCCACTCCACCGATAATGATAAATCACCATGTGACTTGCACTCTACATGGACTGAACCACAGAGCATAATGCAGAGGGCAGAACAGCATGAAAGATTGGTTATGGTATTTTAAGTTGCGTGACAAAAGTTTGGAAGATGAGCTTTCTGCGGGAGGGGACCTGGGGACTCCTGGATAAGCTATCCATTTCTGAATCAGTGCCACTGCAGAGTTACAAGCGTTCTTTGGGAACCGGGAGCCCAAGGATCACCAATGAGATCTGGGGAAAGGAATTTCATGAAGAAGTCAGTAAGTTTCTTATCACAGAATTCTTACCTGTTTCTGCCAGAATCTCTGAATCCTTTAGCAAAAGGGTTTCGGTCAATTTTTAATCTGGTGATCTGAAAACAAACAAACAAATATCAGTTGTTTTCATATTAGCTGATTTCCTTTCGTGTTACCCCTTGAAAATTAACCAAAAAAAAAAGCACTCTATTAATAACAGCTGTTGTTTTTATTCCATTTCCTTTTAGAGATTTAAATTTCGGCTTGACATAAGGCTTAGGCCTGGCACCCAGATGTGTAACTCACTTCTTTCTGACAACCAAGGTTTGCCCTGTGTGTGATTGTGATCTCACTCCCACTCCCTGTCCTTGCTCCAAACTAGTGACAAACTAGTGTTTGTGTGCAGACAAACACAGAAAACGAACACTGAATGGTGGTGTGGTCCGTTGTTGGTGACGCACAGGGAGGCCCTTCAGGAATGCTTGTTGAGTGCACTCTGTAAGAGAATGAGTGATGAAGAAATGGTTCTATTCATCAGTTCAGTCCAAGAAACTACCAACGGGAAATCAGCTTCGGACCATGGGAGCCAAATAATTGGCTGCATTTCCCATTTTGCATAATATGTGCCTTTCCTGCTACCAGAATTGCTCATTCAATGACCTGAAATGTTTGTAGAAATGACGCAAAAGGCTACTCAGATTTGACCCAAAGTGCTGGGGTTCCTCAAATAGAAAACCAAATGAAGCTACATGAAATGCATTTCATTTGGTCTCCAAGACTCACCAGCAAATCAGAAGGAGCAGAGGCTGCTTAGAAGGGTGATAAAACCAACACATACACCTATTGGCCAGGTCCTCAGAGACCGTTCATTTTTAACCTCCTCTTAATATCTCAGACCCTGCGATTGCATCCTATGTTCTTCCCAGTAAATCCTAACACCATTGAATATATCATCCTCATGCTTCTAGACTAGAAAATGCCTAAACAACACGTTCCATATGAGCCCTGGTGTTTCTGCTTCCAGCCTTGGTCACGGGAGGCATTTTGATACCTTTGTGTCTGAACCAGATGTAAATGACTTGCTCTACTGAAGTCATAGACCCTCAGGCTTCCAGAGGAGAGTTTAAAAATGTAATTATACACACCCTTCAAGATCTGGCCCTCCTGCAATCTCTAAGGTAAAAAATATGAAGCCTTTCGACTTGCTGATCCCTCAGAGTTTTCAAGCTCATTTAAAATTTTGAAGTTTCAGAATAATATGAAAATGTTCTATGAAATTAATTTCCCCATCTCTCGTTGTTGGCCCTTGGCTCCTGGTTCCCAGAAAATGCTTTTATACTCTGCAATAGTGTTGATTCAAAGAGAGAGAAATAAGTGGTTTATTCAAGAGTCCCCAAGTCCCCTCCAGCAAAAGGCACATCTTCCAAATTTATTATTACACAACTTAAGGGCTGGGAGCTCAAATAAACGAAAGGCACTCTGCGTAAAGCAAGTCTAGAAATACGGAAATCTCATCGTTTAAGGGAAGACTCAGATTGCTGCTAACAGCAAAACCTATTCTCACTAAGACAATGAAAGTCGGTGCCGCTGCTGCAGCCATTTCCTAGTCCTTCTTCCTTCTCACATCGTCAGAGTAGAATTTTCCAAAGCCAGAGCCTTTAAAATGTCTTTAAAACGCAATGTGAGATTCTCACAAACAGACTCTAACTTGAAAGCTCCATGCTGGCTTCAAGGTTATTTTGCTCCCTAAACATTCCCTGCCTCTCGAATGGTGCACTAATAACGTAGCAAAGGCAATTTTACATCTATTTTATAGACCAGAGCAGGAGCCTAAAGGTTTGGCTTTCTGAAGTCCGGTGTCTGCCATGTGAATACTGTATTGAATTTAAAGAGTGTCACTGCTTTTCTGTGTTTGACTTAAAAATCAGTTCTTTCTTTCCCCATAACCCACCGCAATAAACCACACACCATATTTTCTTTTCAAGTTGGGGTTATAATATTTTATTTTCTCTTTCAAGTTGGCTTATCCTGTCCAACTCATTTATGATAGTGGTTTCTGATATACAGTTGCACTGCTGTGTTTGGGGTGCCTCCACAGACCCCTGTAAATATAACATTCTAGTTCATGGCTTGGGAGAAATAGTTGAGGATGTGATTGCCACAGCCCAGGCCACGGGATTTGTATGGAAATTTAATAGAAAGGGCCAAAGATGTTGGTAAAATAGCACTCCTGTACTTGCTCCAAGAGTTCTAATGGGAGGTTTGGAGAGATTTAGGAAGAGTGTGGCTGTGATGATCATTAGTTATCAAGTATTTTTTGTGTGCTAAAGGTGACAGGTGACACAGGTGACAGGCTTGGTGGGCACTCAACATGTTGCTGTGTAACCTCTTTGCTCTCAAGAAGTTTATAATCTAGAAGAACAAAAGGCAGACATGTGGAGTAGTAACAACATAAAACCAATCATAATTAGATTCACAACAAAAGCAACTTAGCCTAAAAACTCAGAAGAATCAGCAAGTTGAAAGACTTTGAAGTTAAGAATCATCTTTCTCTTTCCCAATTGGAGACAAAGACTAAGCAAAGAGTTGGGCTTCCTGTGCCTAGGTCTTCCCATTCAAATTGAAACCTAAGGCCTGATCAGAAGAGTAGTATGTATGTATGTATGTATGTATTATGCATGCATGCATGTATATATGTTGTGTGTATGAGGGGTGGTTAACAATTACACAGACATGTTACAGACTCATCAGAAGCTAAATAGAGGACTTGGATGAGATCTGGAGGAATGCTGGGCCACAAAGGAGACCCAAGAGGCAAGAAAACAAAGCTTCACTTCAGCATCTTCCTCAATCTGTATCATACCAGGGACCCAACAACAGACTGGACAGATGGCCACAAAACTGCAATGAACCCAGAGAACATATAAGAACCCACAAGCAGCCATGAGGACACATAAATTTTCCATTTTCACCCTGTGTGTGCAACATACAACTAGAGGCCTGAAGTCCAGTGGGGGAAGAGAAAACTGACCTGTGCACCCAAATCAAATCAAGTTATGCTAAGAGATATAAAGTTAAAATAGAAATACAAAGGTATCTATTCCCCTGCCCTACTCTATTACATATTGGTCAAGGCCTTTTAGAGAAACCAGCTACACAAAATTTATATATATATATAAATGTATGTATGTATGGATGGATGGATGCATGCATGTATATATGTTTAAAATATGAAGAGGGGAATGAGAGAACGTTTGAGTGAATTCCAACTCCAGGTCATACTGTTTTACTAGTGGGATTCAAATATGCCTTCTCACCTCCCAACCACAGACAGTTCCTTGACTAAACTAACCTAAATGGTCTTAAAATTGACCTCCTTCCTTCTACCTCCTATCTTGTCTAAGCAATTCCAATGATCTGCAGTTACACATTCCTACAGCATGTTTCATTGACTACCCCCGTACAGATTTCAATCCAGCCTCCTTGATCCGCCCTTGTCCACAGGCTCCAGCCAAACTGAACTGCAGTCCATGCTGCTGTGTTTCAAACCCTTCTCTCAAGAGGCCCTCACAGAGCTGACTTCATATTAAATCTCAGTTCTAAAGTCTGTGCACAGGAGACAACTCCCCTTCCTCTGTTGGTCTCTTCAATTTAAAATACCCTTAACCCTTCTCTCCTCTTAATCCAACTATGTTTCTTTCCTATTTCCAATTCACTGTCTCTTCCTCTGTGCGACAGGTAGGGTTCACACCAATTTTAAGTGCTGTTTCATTAAGTAGAGCCTAGAATGTCATGCATTAGGCACCCAATGGGTTTTTGTTAAATGAGGAATGAATGAATAGATGATTATGCCGGAACCAAGATCACTAACCCAAAGCCAAGACAAAGTCGAGCAATTCTCCCCCAAGCCCTCCTTCAATCCTCAGATCTGATTTCTTTCACTTCTGCATCACAAAGATCATGAGTGTCTTTCCAGCTAAGTTAAGGTCAATTAGTAACTTCATGTGCCCTTCAAGTTGTTTAAGAGTAATCATGTTCAGTCACTGCCCCATGAAAAAGAGAAGATGTGGGAGATGTGAAGGCCATAAAAGGCAGTATTTGTCGCTGACTTTATTTTTCCTAACCTTCGTATTGTTCAGTCAGCGGTAACAACTCATAGTATGCACATGAGCAGCACAGGCTCTGGAGATGGGTCCTGAAGATGGGCATGATCAGCTAGAACCCAGGCTACACGACCCTTTAATACAGAGCTCGATTGTTCTTCTTTACATTTGAATCACACAGATTAGAAAATTTTCAACCAAGAATGGAGCAAAAGGGTTGGAGAGATGGTTCAGCAGGTAAGAGCACTGGCTATTCTTCCAGAAGACCTGAGTTCAAGTCCCAACACCCACCTGGAAGCTCACAACCGTCTGTAACTCCTGTTCCAAGGGATCTGACATCCTCACACAGACATACATGCAGCCAAATCACCAATGAACATAAAATAAAAATAAATTATCTTTAAAAGTAAAAAATGAAAAAAACAATCAAAACCACTTGAACTAATGTGTTCAAAAGAAGTCTGCATTGGTCTATTGCAAATTAGAGAGCAGCTGGCTGGGAAGGGTGGGCTGTAGGAAGTGGCTCAGAGTCCTGCTGGATTTGCTTCCACCAACCTGGCAATGCTGTCAAGCTTCCTTTCTGATCTGTGGAGCCAAATCTCACCAAGAATAAGGCTGTTAAGTGGGGAGAGCATGGCTATATCTTTTTGGAATCTAGTTCGTTGCTTACGAAAGAAAATCAAGATTCATCAGCCTTTGCCCTCAGAGAAGACAAAGACCACAATGGAAACTTCCTGATAATTCCACGGGCATCAGCATCTTCCAGGAAAATGGATAAAGTATTCAGTCACCTTCAGGCCTAGTCTACCAATGTACTCTCTGTGCTGAGATTCTGGGCACGGTGTACTTCTCTCTCATAGATCTGCCAAGTTGGCATTCTGAGAGCAAATATTAGCAATAATTACTTCAGTGTGTTAGGAACCCTGAGAGTCTATAGATTGGGAAGACAAGTATAAGGAAGCAAGGAAAAGGTAGAAGAATACATAAATACTACGTGAACTTAAGAATGTTTAATTCACATTTCATCATGAAAGAAGCAGGGTCATGGATATATTAAAACAAAACAGTAGCAAAGTCATGATAGCTAATGCTCTCAGGGATGTATCACTGGTAAAACACACGCCCAAAGCCATGCCACCAATCAGATGTCAGTAGTTTAAAATTGTGGAAGCATCCTCATCCTAATTCATGGCTTGTAGGCTTTAAAATTTCACAAGCTGGACTAGTCCCCCCTCCAACATTTGACGGATCAATATTCATGTCCCAGGATTTTATTCTAACTCTAAAAATTAATATCTATACTCTACTGGTATCAATATTTCATAAAATAAAAAACATTTTGCATCAAAAAATAGACAGGCCAAAATGGATCAGCCTATGTTTGGAGCTGTGGTTGCTGTTGTCTTTTATTTTTTTTCAATGAACTCCGGAATGCTGATGCTGATTCAGACCCCAAGATCAATTTCCAAATAAGAACACTGGAGAACAGTGATTTACCAAAAGGGCAGTCCACCAGCTGCAGAGTTCAGAACTCACTAACACCTCTCAACTTCCAATTGGCAATTTCTACCACATCACATGCACTGTTTAATTGTTCTCAAAAAGTACCATCAAATATGAGGAAGCTTAGATACAGTTACATGAAAGCCCTAATGCAGTGAAAGGTCATGAAGCAGTACAGTGTCCCAGGAGGACCATAAAGGCTGAGCTCATTTGCAACCAGGAAAGCAGGTTACACGGGTGGAGGTTAATATTTTCACCAAACTTGAAAGAAACACAGACAGAGAAGGTGGAAGGAGGGGACCATTCCTGGGAACCTACCTGTAATAGCAAGGCAGTATGAGTTCAACAATAGAACTTAAGTGAGATCCCTGTACTCTTGCAAGTGTGCGATGGGAATAACAGTAAATGGGCCTAGAAATGAAGCCATCAAAGGCCTGAGGCTTCACTGAGAATTGGTGACAGATAAATAATGGAGTTGGCATTATGCTTAAGCAAGATCCTTCTAGTAATGCTGTGAAACAGCTAGGGGGACATTCAGATGTGGATCTAAGAAACCCAAGATAAATCTGCCTTCAGAACCAGGGAGCAGGGAGGGCAGGGCAGAGAAAGGGCAGAAATAATGAGATTAAAAAGAGGAAAATATGTTATTAGAGGCAATGGAGTCAAAAGGAATATTTGTGAGAGATTTTGATGTGTAGTCCTGAGACTGAGAACAGTCACCAAGGATAGTGCCTTAATTAATTGAAGGTAGATAAAAGAATTTAGGATGTTTTGTTTGTTAAAAGCAAAATATGAAGTTCTTACCTCTCAAGAATGGACCTGTTGAAAAAATATGATCTAGAATATTACAAGAATCTTGCAAAATTTACCAAACATTCATGCTACGCTACCTCAGGTTAATGAGAGGATATTGCTTCCAATACTCTTTGGGGGTAAATGGAGGAATAAATAATTTCAGATGACTCATTTTCTAGGAGAAATTGATGTCTAGACCAAGAAAGTTGCTTTCTCAACGTGAGTGAGATGCTCACAGAGATGTAGGACTCTGATCCAGCCTTCCAGAGGTCTGGTCTGCTGCTGTTTATGCTACAGGACACAGATCTTCATTGGAAAGACATGTTAATACTTCAGCTAAGTCCCATTCCTTCCACTGGGCTTCCTTCACTGTGTTCCTCCAGACATCTTCCTGAGCATGCTGAAGACCTACTACTGTCTTTTCCTCCACACAGGCCTCCTAGCCATTTCCTTTAAAATACTCATGATAAACAGCTTCATCAGAAGATATTAATTATGCTCATTCCAGAACATAGAGGGTAATAAGAACACAGCAATGAAAAGATATGTCTTACAAAAGAACAATTTCTGTTCCCCAGAATCTTCAGGAAATGCCTGAAAATTACTGCTATTATGGGAAAAAACCCAAGGTTGTTTTGTTTTATTAGAAGGTGCTGTATTATATTAAATCTCATCTACACAGCCAAAGGGAGTATTAAACAATCGTGCTGGTTGATTTATGCAGCAACTGGGGACTTGTTAAATAGGCAAAAGCTGTTACTTCAAACTCAAAACCAGCAGAAGCGAATGCGACCCATCCATTAGGAACATCATCACATCATGAATTCATCAGCTTTGCACAAAGACAGAGATCAAAGTAGTAACCCATTTGCCATAATCCCTTCACAAGCAAATGCACCTTGTCCAATTCCCAACAATCTACTTTTCCCTAATGAGCAATTTATTCTTTAAAATTGCCTCTATCCCCCACTTCCCTCCATATCTTTTTACACGCAGCCATATGGCAGTGTTGGCTGGTTCATATACACCACACAACTACCGCACACAACTCCACGCGGCAGGCATATTTGTGGCTACAGTAGGCACAAATTGAAAGGAGTTAAGAAACCAAGGTCAGACAATTCACCAGGGTTTCAGTCATAGTTAAACAGGTGTACTTGCTACGGAATCTCGAGCTTTTAATCATGCCACTTGTCCCAGCCCAGACCACCTGCAGACAGAATATATATCTGAGTAAAATGCACTCAAACAGTGGACACTTCTACTGGAGAAAATGGAGTAATGAGAGGGATATCAGGTACCTGTGTTAAATCCCCCTTCACTCTCAAGGTAAATGAAAGCTTCTGCCTTCCAGGTGGGTTACAATAACCACTCTCTTGGCCTCTAAACTCAGACTGGATGAAATAGTTCTATGTTTAATGTTCAGTATTCTCTATTTTTCTACCACATATGTCCTGAAGTTCAAATGCTCATTACCACAGTGTTACCCTCAGAAGAAGAAAAAAATTGCTAATTAAAACAGTAATTGGACTCACAGTCCCTCTCTTATGAAACACAGTGAACCTCAGGTCCCAGTTATTTAAAAGGCCATGTGCATACTGTTGCTTAAGGTTGTATCAAAATTTGAGAACTTTACTGAAGTTTTCTGTGCAGCCCACTGTGGTCTCTGCACCTTCCTCTGCAAGAAGCTTGGAAGGACTCAGTAATTTAAAGTGTCCAAAGCAAACTCAGGTTCTCCCCTACCTTAGGTAAAATAAGGCATCTGCAAAGAAAATCCAAACTTAGAAACACTGTACTGTGTTGGAAAGGAAAGTCCAACAGAGTGTTTAATCTCCTCAGAGGAATGTTACCCAGTAGAGTAAGACAGCTAGAGATAGCTTTTCCATATGAGACATAGATTATAAAAACCCAGCACCATCACCTCACTAATACAAAGAAAGAGCTTTATGATTATCAGATGTTTTTCCTCAGTTGCTTTAAGCACAAAATAGAGCATCTAGTTCAAAGGGCATCAAAAACGGTGACATTGGAAGTTCATTTTGCTTCCAATCACTCCCAAATGAAAGGTGCTAATATATACTGTTTCATTAGCGAATTCTCTTTCTCTACAAAGACTAGAACCTAATAACTTCCCAGTACCTACTTAGTGAATAAATGTGTACGTGCCAGAAACAAAATGTCAATGATCCCTGTTGTGGCTGTTGATTGCATGGAAATGTACAGAGTTTGGAAACGAAGATGTGTATCTTACAGTTTAGAGGCCTTGTGGCTTTGAGATCACATAGAAGAGACATATACACAGAAATCTTCAGATACAAGAAAGAGCAGGAATCAAACCTGTACAATGAGAAGTGTCAGGATGGGGAAGAGGTCACAAACACAGGGAGACATAAAGACAACTAGGTGCTCTAGATGGAGGAACGTGTTCCTGAGCTAAATGTAGACCATGTCAGCTGCCACTGGACATCACCACGCTGTCATCACCAATGTTCCATGTGTGCTACAAGACTAATGTCTCTCCCATGAGAACATGGCCCACAGAATCAACTAAGACCTCATGGGTGCTCATGGAGACTGAAGCAACAATTGTGGACCTTGTATGGATCTGAGCTAGGTCCTCTGCAGATAAGTTATGGCTATGTACCTTGGTGTTCTTACGGGACTCCCAACAGTGAGAGTGAGGGGTGTGCCTTTCTTTTGCCTGCTCTTGGGAGCCTTTTCCTCCTACTGGGTTGCTTCATCCAGCATGTAAGATTTTGTATAGTTTTATTGTACCTTGTTATGACAAGTTCAGCTGATACCTCCCAAGAACCCTGCTCTATTTTGAAGGGAAACAGAGGAGTGGATCTAGAGGAAAGGAAAGAGGGTGGGGTAGATAGATTGGTTGCAGTTGGGTGTGATATATAAAAGAACATTTTTTTAAAAAACCAGTGTCTCTAATTCTGACTTTTCTGTGTCATTGAGAACTAAGCATTCCTCACCAAAAACAAGATAAAGCTTCTCTAAAAGCTGTGAGGCAGCAGGCTCACCACAGCGGCCTCTTACCTGCTGATTCTGATAGGCTGTGACTGTGGTAAACACGGTCTCAGGAAAGCTGAATGTTTTCACCCCATCCCCCACGGGCACAGGTTTGGTGGGCGAAAGATCACTGCTGAAGTCCTTGCGGATCACGTGGACTCGAGGCTGGTATTTATGCATGGAGTGCAGAATGATCTAAAAATCAAAGAGGAAAGGTTTTGCATGACTTTAAGGTTCTGGAATCCTTTCAAACTCTCAAGCAAAATAAATCACAAAGCAGAAGCATTATAGGATTAGGATGGATTAAAGATGGGAAGCACAAGGACCTAGAAATCAGGGCAGTCCCGAATGGCGAGAACTAAGCTATAGATAGCATATGGAAACATGACAGGTCGCACCCATCGCGGATGTTAGATGTGGTTCTGACCACCCATTCTTGTGCTAAGACAACACTCCACTGCAAGTTCTTAACCTCTGTCTTGCGTCATCTTTCCCTCCACCTTCAAGTTTCAGCAGGTGTTCATGTTGCCTTTAAATTCTCTGCACAGTTATTCGCACTCATTGAGTTTGTAGACATTCTACATTTGTCTACAGAGTCTACACTTGTCGACAGAGGTGCACATGATGTAAAAGCTTTGATCTGACCAACTCAGAACATAGCTCCTTGAAGAAAATAGCAATAGCAACTAGGAACGATGCTGGCATTGATTGAAAACTCAGTGCATGTTTTTGGCCAGAGATAAATTAATAATCTCGGTTGTTTCAATTATACCAGAAGAACTTAAGACTTTTTTTGTAAAATCACAGCTTTCTCAACCAATCAGCCAAAACTGTCATTCATTTTTTTTTCCTCTTCGGGATCGCATTGTGAGGGGTTATTCTATTGAAGGTTGTGGTTTCTTTTGCCAGTGTATAACCTCCCCTGTGTTTCTGTCTTATATTCTTAACTGGACTGTGAGTCCCTGGAGAAAAAAGAACTCCACTTGATAAATACGAGCTGATGCATGGCCAATGTTTCCTAAATGTTAGATTTGTAATAAATGGAACAAGTAAAAAAAGTCATTTATGCTTAGTTACTTGAAATGGCAGGTTCTTATTTTTACCTAATCAGCTCTAAAACAAAAGGGAAATTGGGATGCAGAGGTGAGGGATGCAGGAGTGAGGCATGCAGGGGTGAGTGGCGTCCTTTAACTCACGTGTCCTTGATCATCCAGTTCATTGTTGGTCAGCTTGAGCTTGTCGAAGCTGACCACCTGTCTCATCCAGGTGTCTCCAGATGCTAGGGAATCCGGGTGTATATAAACCCTTGGAGGCACAGGGGAGTCAGCATTGCCAGCCACCATCCACTTGGAGCTATGATACACATATCTGAGACACAGAAAGAGGGGAAAGAATTTAGAGGCAGATGCTCAGAAGGATCTGAGTCCAAGAAGCAAATAAAGGGACAAGGAAAGATGAAGAGGTGACAGTGAAACAAAATGAGGGGATGACATGGAGAGTATAAATGAGAACAACAGAAAGGTGGACAAACAGGGGTAAACGAAATTGAAATGACAGTGGACAATCAGATGGGATGGGAATGACAGAGCTGTCATAGTGGATGATCAAAGCCACCGCTCTCATGAGGAAAACATTCTCAGAGTCACTCTCTGTGCCATGCACCCCTGTGTGCACACAGGCATCCTGAGTCTATGTGACTAGCTAAAGAAAATGTATTTTACCATGACCTTTCACCTTTCAAATGCAAACCATATCATCTTCAGCCACTTGTTCAGCATTTTGTTCCTTATTAAAAACATCTTCCATATTGTCCTATGAAAAGGAGCCATGTGCAGAGACTCTCCAAGCCTCTCACTTGTTAACCATTTCCTTGCTAGCCATCCGAATTCTACAAGGCACTTCTAACAAACTTGGTTAGGAAAGTTTCCGTCGTTCCCATCATTTTCCCTCAATGCCCCTGTACATGAGATGCTGATGGTAGCAAAGAAATTCCCTTTTCAGGGCTCACCAATTTTCCTATGGTACTCAAGACCCATCCCGTATTCTGGCACCTCCCTATGTTTCAGTTCTAAAGGACTACATGGGCCCTGAGCTCTGGCAAAAAGGGGCATTGAACCCTAATTATAGCTTCCAAGATTCTCTCCAACTTACAAGAAGCATTTTCTCTCCTAATCCCTACCATATAGACCGTGCCTCTTTTAGCTAGCTCTCTCTCCATACTATTATAGTTCTTCCCCATCCATATGTCACCTCCACGTTCACAGGCTGACAGCAAAGTTCTCATCAGTTAAACATTTTTAAAATGTACCACTGATTTGACTGGGGTCTCAAGACATCGAGTAAGTCATCATTGTTTTATAATAGCAATGTATGTGCCATCAAAGAACTTGGAGGATACACAGAGTTAAATATGAGAAACCACCAACCAAAGAGTACACATAGAGGAACCCACAGCTCCAGCCATATATGCAGCAGAGGATGGCATTGTCTGGCATCAATAGGAGAAGCCCTTGATCCTGTGAAGGCTCATTTCCCTAGTGTAGGGGAATGCCAGGGTGTTGAGGTGGGAGTGGGTAGGTGGGAGAGGGAGCACTCTCATAGAATCAGGAAAAGGGGGATGGAAGTAAGGGAAACCAGGAAAGGGGATAACATTTGAAATGTAAATACATAAAATATCCAATAAAAAATTTTTAAAAAGTTATTTATCAGACTCATCCACACCCATATTAAGGACAGTTGTTCCCCTGATAAGATTCACTTCTTACAATCTTTTCAATTGTTCTATTTTTTCCTATCCATCTTTTCAAGAGTTGCAGAGGTGAAATTTTAAAATATCAGACTTGCTACTTCCTTCTTTAAAAAAAAAAACAAATTCCAACTCACTTATCATTTCACAAGACAGATCATCCAATGTGTTCATCACTTTAACATGAGCTCAGTTAATTTCAAATTCAAGAAAGAACCACTTACTGTTTGCCCCTGTAGGGGACACTGTAAAAAAATATCCCATTCTGTCCAGAGACATGGAGAGGAGCTGAGAACACACTTACTAAGCCCTGGTTTCCTACCTGGGACTCTACCACATAGACCATTGGCATATACTCTAACCTTATTCACCTAACAAGTCTACAGAACTCCCTTGGGATATCGGTGATGTCCACAGTTCCAGAGCCCTTACCTGTATCTCTTATTGTCAACAGGCACAATGTCCATTGCTATATAGTATTGCTGATGTGGATCCAGGCCAGTGATTTTCACTCTCATGGCGGGAAACATCCTCCTGTGAAGATCAATAAGGTCATGAACATGGAGAGGATGGGAGTAAACTGGAGTGTGAGCTTCGAGTGTCTTCTCACTGGGTATTTTAAGCACATCAAAACCCAACATCCACTAAGTCTTCAAGTTGGCTAATTATCATTTCACTGTAATGTTCATCGCAAACTGTGATGGAGACTCGAATTGCTGAAATAGCATCTCTTCTTAGCTTAAACTTAACCTATCTCTTGATTCGTATGCTCAAACAGTTCCAACCTAGCTGTGCTTTATATTTTAACTAACCTTTTAGTATTATGCATGAAATACTTCACTGAGTTTACTTGAAAATTATCACTGAAATTTAATTTCTCAAGAAAAATAATAAAGCAAAATGAATGTGCCACTGGTTTCCAAACAAAAGGCCACCAAAGGTTTTCTTTCTTTTTTTTTTCAGTGCATAAAACTGAGCAAAAATTTCTGCAATTTCTCAGGCTGTCAACGTGTGTGTCAGAGGAAAGACCCTGTGGAATAAGGAGCAAATACCAAATGAAGTCTACTGGCCTCTGGGCAATACCTTGCTTCCACCACAATGGCTTGTTAAACTTGCCAAAACAAGTGAGGTCAGGATGTGGCACTTTACAGCTTCTCTCATAACTGAAGGGAGGAGAGGGCACAGCCCAAAAGAGGTATTGGATTTCAACTAGCCTAGAATAAAGTTTGCCATTTTCCTCACAAACTCCAAGAAGAAAAGAAAGACACCAAGTTTGTTTGCATCAACCCAGACATTTAAAAAGTGCTCACTTCAAAAATGTGGGCTGCCCTGAATGTGCTCTAGGGTACTTGTACACAGAATGCTACATTAAGCTTAACCATCTGGGGCTAGTTAATAGAGCAGAGTCGATCACGGTGCTAATGAGGTCAAGGTCACAAGCTTGATCCACATATGGCCTAATTGGCTTTGCTTCATTTCACGGCCATAGACCATGCCCTGACCTTAGACAGCCATCTTGCAAATGTGTGCAAGGCTTTCAGTACAAACCTCACATTCACTCCTTACCCAGGAAAGGGAACCCATAAAGCAAATATCTTTCTGGAAGCAAATTTGTTCCATGAGAATCACATTGGAGAGACAAGAGACCTTTGATAGGAATGGTGGTGAATTCTGAAATAGTGGCATTAAATGCATAGCCATTTCTCCTTTCACACTTTATTATTCTCCAAGTTGTTTTATATTTTCTCATCCCATCCTCACAACTTTAATGAGGGGGTCTTGAATTTTAGTCTTCCCAATAAAATGTGATGATTGGCTACACTTAATAACATTCACTATGAGCTACACACTTTGATCTACATTAATTCTTTCAAACATCTGAGACCCTTAGTCTATACTTTTAAACACAGATCAGTAATTGCCTTTTTAACAGCAATGAATTACAATCCTCCTCTATGTTTTAATTACTAGAAGGCATCTGGTGAGAGACAGAGAAAACCCTCTCACAAATGGAAGCGAGATGTGCCTCCTCTTGGCCACCTGCAGAGGCTGTGCTCCATCCAAAGAAATAGGTTTGGTTTTGCCTTAATAAAGAAAGGGAACTTGATTTTTTAATTTGATTATTTTCTCTGGAACAATTATCTAAGCCTAAGTAGTAAAATTCTAAACTTACTTTAGAAAAAATCATTCCATTCCTATCAACCATAATACAAAGTGTTCTGAATGCTCCAGTTACTGAATTTTCTTTATGTTATTATGTTAGTACTTTATACAAAGATAATTCACAACTTGATGAAAAATAAGTTATCTTCCATATAATGTGAGTTGTGTTTATTATTAATTTTATGGTTAAATTTAGATCAACTTTTTGGCTTCTAAATCCATTAATGGCAACATGCACCTCTGTCCATGGTGCTGATTACACGGATTGGTTGGTGTTCCCCAAATTGAGGGCCCTGCACACTGCAATCACTCCGAATCAGCAGGAGGACAGCTTGGTGTATAGGAAGATATAGGATATAGGAAGAAATAAGATTTCCCTGATTGTAATCAGACATATAATCCAACCTACCTATCATAACTTAGAGAAATGGATCTTCACGATGACTAAAGAAGGAACTGCTAGGGAGTATGTTGTTATTGTCAATAATCGAGAGAATCTTGTGAAAACAAGTGCATAGAAATCCAAAAAGTAAACACTGAAAGGTTGGGGGTATGACAGTGCGCTGAACTCCAAAGTGGGGTGATGTGGAGGATGGAATCAGGAACAAGATTGTGTGGCAAACGTAGACCCAGTGACCATGTAAAACCCAAATGGAAAAACATTCTAGACAAAAAGTAGTTGTGATGTTCACGACTTTCTGTTCAGCCTCTCTACCAAAAGGCAATTCCTTTAATTGCCTTATTTTCCTCCAACTTTCAACACCATAAAATGTAAAAGAGAATAATAAAATCCAAGTAATAGGACCTAGCATTGAAGATGATTCTCCTTCAAAGTTGTCCTACACAGGGGTTGGGGATTTAGCTCAGTGGTAGAGCGCTTGCCTAGCAAGCGCAAGGCCCTGGATTCGGTCCCCAGCTCCAGAAAAAAAAGAAAAAAGAAGAAGAAAAAAAGTTGTCCTACACAAAGAGCATTTCCATCACTACTAAGAATAAAAGGGCAAGGAGGGTACCATCAGGGAAACAAAACAAGCATGAATTCGGGTTCATTTAATCCAAGTTTTCAGATGCTTCATTGGATTGGTTGGTTTCTCTATATCCATGGAGAGGAAAAACCTAATGAGTATTTCCATGAAAATAGTATGCGAGCAGTGAGGTGGTGGAGCCTTTTCATCCCCAGGACATAAGTACAGATGTAGATATAGATTAGAGATAGAGAGATAGATATCAAGGCATAGCTACAGACTATGGAGATGGAGTAAAAATAGATAGGCTTTAAGAATATAAAAATAGTGTAGTTATGCTTAATTTCATTAGCTATATCTATGTATTGAAGACTTAATCCAAATTCAGTTTTATCAAAATCAGTTTCATTTTGAGTCAGAGGCAAGAACTACAAGTATTAAAGTGGTAGATCAATAAATAATCATAATCATTATCTTAGAGCAAGCCACATGTGTGAATTTTGGAGCTAAACCACTCACTAGTCCTTCCCTTCCTTCGTCAAGGGGCATAGTCTCTTTCTTAAAATCTGTATGGAAGGTCACAGCTCAACTCCGTAGGATGCTTTTGAAGTTTAAATACCATATGTGTCCAGTACAAAATAGATACATAGCTATGGAAAACAGAAAGATGCTGGTTAAGTTATTGTTTTACCAAAGGTGCTTCTTTTAAGAGAGACAGTAGTTTCCAAACTTTTATTATCTTGGGTAACTAGTTTCAGAGAGACACTCCTAATCATCGTGAATTTTATGTAATAATTTCAACAGCAAAACACGACAAATGGACAAGCCTGGCTCCACAGCTTCCCCAAGCCGCGTTTTTATACAGTCTATGATTATTTTAGTCTTGGAAGGTGTAAACTGTTGTTTTTAGAAAGGGCTTCTTTAAATTTTTGCTCTGGGGAGTAAGCACTTGCTTTGGACCTAACTTTTTTCTGTTATGTACCAAGAACTAGATGACGAAGAACATTTGAAGATGGAAGATGCTTGCCAGAGTAGACACGATGCTGAATTTAAGCGCTTAGAGGAAAATAGCAAAATGATAGCACACAGAGAAAGAGCACAGCAGCAGGTGCAGGCATGGAGAAGAAAGTGCAAGGTGCTTGAGCTTCACTGATTTTTACCACAGGTCAATGGCGATGGGAGGAAGTGTCTTTTGAGTTTGGACATCCTTACCTGCCTGCTTTGGTGATGATCATCTCTGTTCCAATGTCGTGGAACCTCTTCCAGAGGTCAGCACATTGCAACTCCACCTGAATCTCTTCCATGGAAGACATGGCCGCAGGCACCGAGCCTGCAGCACCGGATGCCAGGTCAGTGTGAGCGCTGAACGAGCAGGAAGTCCGCTCAGTGAGCACTTCCGAGTCCGACCCAGTGCTCTGCTCGGAATCTGCAATGTGAGCAATCGAGGTGGAAGTGAGAAACTGCCCAGTTGCCCCCAGGCCTGGCTCTGAAAGAACGGTGTGAGCCGTCACGGGGAGCTTGGGAGAGGGGTGAACAAAGGGGGACTGGAGGCAGAGGAGCTCCAGAGCACATGCCTGGGAACTTTATTATTTATTTTATGGATTGTTTTTGTGATTTATGACTTTCTTTCAGGTTTCGTGTTTCCAACGTGACACCTGGCATTCATAGTAAGTTTTAACAACAGCTGAAGAAAATTGGCCTGAAACAGTCAAAATGAAGAGTACTAATGTCACCGTGTTGGAAGGAGGCAATGCTAATGTCGCCATGTTGAAGGGAGGCCAGGCTAGAGTGACAAGATAAAAGACACATGAAATGGGAATCAACACAAACTCCACCGCCAGGTCTTGATTGCACCATTCTATTTAGGGGTCCCAGCATCTTGTCCTCTATCCCTGACACACCACACCTCCTCCATAATATTTCTCCACCCATCTTTTCCCCAATCACCAATAATGAAGCATGGCTTGGCATCTTCAGATGCATCTGTCACACATTCGAGTAAATGGCTTTTCCTAAGACCCAATCAGACCATTTTTAATGGAGCGGGGAAAGCACCTCTTGTGTGAGGCAAAGACATAACCATATGGAAAAAGTTACCAGAGAAATCGGTGGAAATGATGGGGATAAATGGGGTCAGGAGACACCTTGCATGGTTTCTAATGTGTGGGTGAGGGAGGAGTGATCTGGACAGGAAGGTGGGAGTCAGGGCAACCAAGTAAAAGCCGAATCTATTGTTCTTGCTGCTGTAGGCTTTCCTTGTGCTTTCTGTCCTCAGGAAGAGGAGGTGGGCAGAGGAACCAGGCAGTGCTAAGAAGGAGAAGGAGAAGGCTGGAATCAGCCATTCTGAAGTGCCAAAGCTTTATTTTTAGGAGCCTGATAATAAAATTTCTAAATCCTAATATTATCCACATTTGGGTCATCTTACATACTCTTCTGAAGTCAAATGATGCCAAGCTGAAAGGACCTGTTTATCTAACCCATCCCTTAACACCATATAAGGCCATATATAAGTCCCACAAACAAGAGAAATATACACCACTTGGCTTTCTAAGCCTGGCTTATTTACTTAATTTTATGATACTTTGGTTTTTACAGTACGATGATTATCTCCAATTGCATCAATTTTCCAGCAGACTACTTGGTGTTCGGTAACATTTAGAGCTTATCCTGGGAAAGACGAATCATCTCTCCCTTCGCAGTTGCTGGTTACTTCATCTAGACGTGGGACTCTGCGAGATGAACTCCACCCACGTTGGCATGTCACCTGGTATTGTCACTGTTCAGGTCCTGTTTAGGCAATCGCATTGTTTAGATTTCATGGAAGTAGCTTCTCTATCATTTCTACATGTCAAAAAAGATTTCCTGCTCCTGATAGTCATTCTGACTCAGGTGAGATGGAATTTCAGTATTATTTTATTTTTCCTTCCCTAGTGGCCAAGTATGTTGAGCATTTTTTCATGTTTATTGGCCATTTGTACTTCTTATTTTTGAGAACTTCCTATTCATTTCATTAGCCCATTTATTAATTGGGTTATTTGAGGGTGTTTGGATGGATGGTACTTGCAGAGTTCTTTATATATTCTTGATATTAATCCTTGTCAAATGTATAGTTAGCAAAGATTTACTTTATCCTATAGGGTGATTCTTCACTCAATTATCATTTCCTTTGCTTTCCAGAAGCTTTTTCTTTTCACACATCTCCATTTGACATTTCTTTGCGTCATCTCTTTGTGTTGGAGCCCTTTTCAGGAAGCCCTTACTTCTGCCTGCATGTTTGGGTCTTTCCTGTCTTTGCCTCTAATCGTTTCAGACTTGTGTATCTTTGATACACTTTGAACTGATTTTGTACAACCTGAAAGATAGGACTCTAGTTTTATTCCTACATCTGTATGTCCACTTCCTCAGCTTGTTAGGGAGGTCACCTTCTCTTCATTGTATGTTTTTGGCATCCTTATCAAACATCAGGTTTTTGCTAGCTATGTCAGTTTAATTCTGAGGCCTCTCCTCTATTTTGTTGGTCTGTATGTGTGTTTTTGTGCCAGCATCATTGTGGTTTTGATACTGTGCCTCAGCAGAACAATTTGAACACAGTTGTAACACATCCTACATTGTTCTTTTGTTTGGCCCATGATTACTCTGACTATCCAGAGTCTTCTATGCTCTCAAATTAATTTGGAATTTTTTTTCTATATCTGTTTAGAATGTCATTGGCACTCTTACATGGGTTACCTTAAATATGTAAAATTGTCTTTGGTAATGTAGCTATTTTTCAAAGTATTAACTATGTCAATCCATGAGCATACCATAATGCTTTTATATGCTTACACTCTGCACAGTGTTTAAACCAGGTTCAACATATTCTAGGGCACCAGTCACTTCTTTATGGTGAAAACTTTCAAACTCTGCTTTATAACTTGTGGAAGTGTGTGTGTGTGTGTGTGTGTGTGTGTGTGTGTGTGTGTGTGTGTGTGTGTGTTAAATTATTATCGCTAATCACCTGGCTATATATAGAACATCAGAAATCAGTACAAGGGCTGAAGGTCCTCTTCCAGAGGACCTAAGTTCAATTCCCAGAAGATCCATTAGTCTCCTTCAGCCTCCGAGGAAGCTGTATTCTCACAGACTACATCCATACACACAGACACACACACACACACAGACACACACACACACACACACACACAGACACACACACACACACACACACACACACACACACACACACACACACACACACACACACACACACACACACACACACACACACACACACACACACACACACACATTTTAAATTCTAGAACACCAGAACTTATTGTTCCTATTGAGTGTAACCTAGTAGCCATTGATGGAGTTACTTTACTCCTGCTCTTATGAGCTTCTGATAACCACCATTTTATATTCAGTTTCAAAAATGTCAAGATTTTTGAATTCCACATGTAAGTAAGATTTTACAGTGCTCTCTTGGATTCTTTTAGCGAAACTAATGATCTCCAGATCTATTTGTGTTGCTGCGAATGGCAGGATTTCATCCTTTTTATGGTGGTCTTGCATTGTGTAAATGTACCACATTCTCTGTACTCATTTCTCAGTTGATGGGCACATACGCTGTTTTTATTTCTTTGCTACTGTGACTTAGTGGAAGTTTCTTTGACATGCCGACTTAATTTCTTTGGATCTATATCTAATAGTGAGATAAGTAGATCAAATGATAATTTGATTTAAAAATTTTTAAGACCTTCTATAATGGTCTTCACAATGGGTGTACTAATGTTCATTCTCACTAACCAGTATGCAGACGGTCTCTTTTCTCTGTGACTTGACTAGCACTTGTAATCTCATCTATTTTAGAATAATCATTCTTGCTGATATAGATAACATGTCTCTAGAGTTTTGATCTCTGATTATTTGTGATATTGCCCCTCTCCCCTTTTTACATACTGTTTGGCTATTTGTACCTCCTTTTGAGGATGTCTGCCTACATCTACTGACAAATGACTTCTCAGTGTTGTCAAGAGTCAATAATAAAATGGGAAAAGGCTGAAACCGAAAGCCAGAACATCTTGCCACCATTTACATTTGCCTATGGCTGATTTCTAGGCTTGTGAACAACACATCTCATTTTCTCCAGCTCCAGATTTTTCCTTTCCCAAATCCAGACATCATCTCTGGCAACATCCACAATTTTGCTATCATCCATAGGGAAGAAAGTACCCACAAGAGGCAAAGGTTATTTCTGTCCAATCTTCCCAAGTTGTCGTCTATTACTTCTGAATAGAATCAAGTTCCTACAGGAGCAATCTATTGTCTACATAAAAACTTGATTCTGACCAAAAATTTTAGTTTACCCATGATGTTTAGTCCAGAAGCTATCTTTATTAAAAGTCATTGGAAGATTTGATGGCTAGACTCTACATATCTGAGTATAGTTTTATGCCTTGCACTAACCAAGGCTTTTTGTTCATCTCCTCCCAGCACAAGTGTAAGATAAGAGCTGCTGCTCCGGGACAAACACCCATCCTAGCTTCATCGAGATGTCCTTCAGCAACAAAGAGATTGTAATGTCAGACACTCAGCCACAGACAGAGATGGGTTTCAAAATTCCATTTGTCTCTTAAACCAAAAGTTCTTTATTCTTCATAATAGTGAATGTAACATCTTTAAAACCTTGTCAAAACAAGATGTTTCAAACAGCTGAAATGTTTTAACTTACTTAAGATTAAAGTGTTTACCACTAACCGATATAATTACAAAATAAAATTGGGAGTAGACACTGAAAGTAGGGTCCAGCAGAAGTTTTAGACATGAGATTTCATCACTGAATGCTGGGGAGGGAATAAGAGGGGAAAGCATCACCACACTAAGCTGCAACAGTCAAGTTAAGGAACTGAAATGAGGTCCATGGCTGGGAACTAGGAAATAAAAGACTCCCCCTCCCCTCGTAATATACTGTCAGGAACAAGACAAGGACTCAAAACGTGATACCAAATGGATTAACACATAGCCTTGGCCAAGTCACTTGACCACAAAGGATCTATTTTCTTGTCATGCCCTGGAAAGGGCCAAACTAGACACTTTTAGAATCTCCCTTGTCTCTAATGACGTGGAGAATATAAGAAACCTCTCCAATGGGAGGGATAACCAGGAAGTCTCCATTAGGGCAAGTGCAAAAGTGATTTGAACCAGGTTGAATGTAGATAGATAATAGATAGATGGATAGATAGATAGATAGATAGATAGATAGATAGATAGATAGATGTCCAGCTTTACATTACAGAAATTAAAAGACTGAGCAGTGAGTATTTAAGGTTTCAAACAGGCTGATCAAATTAGCAGCTATCAGCATGTAGCCCCAGATTACAGACCGCGTAAATAATTAGAAACAGAATACAGACCATAAGAGTTTTCCAGTTAATGTCGATTAACTGTGCAGTCATAGAGTGGTTACTGTATGTCTTACACTGTGCTAGATTCTGAAAAGTGACAAGGAGAGAGTAAGTCTCTCTCCAATGTGTTACAAGGCAGTTAAGATATTGGCTGAGTTCACAAATATTCAGAGACCCACACAGGTAACTACCACTCTGTTTTCCACCCTGTTACATAGAGTCTTGTATGTCTGATAAAAATCTAGAAGACAAAGAGGTTTGAGAGGGTTAGGAGAGAACTTTGGAGACCCCATCAGTCTTTAAAAAGCAAAAGGCCAAGTTTATGGTAGCACAAGCAATGTTTGCTCATGAAGAACAATTTCAGAAACAACTATTTGAAGCACTGGAAATATTCTAAACTTCCAGAACCCCATTCTCACAAAACAGAAACATGAGCTTTTATTACAGACTACAAACTCTAGCCTGTGAGTGAAATTATTTAGATGCTCAGCTCTCTGTTGCTTTGTAGCTGTCATAAATTGAAAATAAAATTGGCTCTGTATGTTAAAAAAATATATATAAAGGAATAGAAGCCAACTGTGAGATCAGCTACCATGCAAGAACCTTAAAATAGTCATCTCATAATCAAGAGCAATAGTCTGCAGAAAAGTAAAGTTTAACCCTTTGTAAAAAAAAAATTACTTCTAAGGCAGAGTAATGGTGGCGCATGCCTTAAATCCCAGCACTCAGGAGGCAGAGGCATGCGGATCTCTGTGAGTTCAAAGCCAGCCTTGATCCATTCAAAAACATGACAACCCTTTGTAACTGCAGTCCCATGGAATTCAATGCTCTCTTCTGGCCTCTTCAGACACCAGGCATACGCATGTTAGACAGACAGACATGAATGCAAAACACTCAAACAGATAAAACAGAAATAAAGGGAAATTTAATGACTAATCCCTTAAAGATTTTAAGTCACCTCTGATTTTTATTTTATTTTGGGCAATTTTTTTTGCTTTCTTTCTCCAATAAATAAATAAATAACATTTAAAAACTAAATTGAATGACTCAGAATTTTTCCCCTAATAAATAATATTTCAACAAAAGGTATTTCAGTAAATTTGGAGCACAAATGATAAAATTACACTCAGAGAAGTTAAGGAGGAAACCCTGGGAAACCGTCATTGTGCTGGTTACATTGCACGGCTCACGGGGCAAATCCAACATAAATACCTAAGTTAATGTTCCTATCTAAAATGGCTTCTTCAAAAAGGGCTCCTGGCCACAGCTTGTCACTTACTTTCTATATCTAAACAATTGCTTTATTAACATAAATGTCATAACACTGAGTTCCCACAAGAAACTGAGCTTAGTTTATGATTCAGAGCAATAAGCATGTAGTTTATTTTTAAGCTCCTAGTATATTCTAGTTGGTGGGATGGAACACATCTGTAGTCTCTCCACTTTGTGGATGAGCAAATTAAAATCAAGAAAAGACTGAAAATGAGAGAAAAAGAGCACAGACTTCTGACTCCTGGTCCAGTGACCTGCTCTTCCAAGATCACGCTAGGTTTGTCTCTGACCAAAGCATCTGACATCTGTGTAACGGTTCTTAACCCTCTTAACTACCCCATAACTTCAACAAGTTAATCTTGGCTAAGACACATAACCACTCTGGTGCTCGCTTTCCTTAATCTTCACGGGACTGCACACACATTCCTTAGAGGAACTATAAAGTCCCTTCTAACACTGAGGATGAATTAGGAGTGCAGCTAAGAGAGCTCCAAAACTAAAAACAGAAAAATGCCACAGTAAGTTGATTTGGTTACCATAGATACAAAATGCCTTGACTGCATGCACCTAGATTTTAATGGCACTTAATATCAAAACTGGGCATTTTAATATTATTTTATAGTCAGTAAGTTGATTATTTTCTTGCATATATGACTATCAAATATGTGTTTGTGTATATGCATACATGCACATGGCGTGTGTGTGTGTGTGTGTGTGTGTGTGTGTGTGTGTGTGTGTGCACATGCGTACATGTGTATTGAGACATGACCTGGCCTGGGACCCAGTAAATAGTTTCGTTTAGCTTTAAACTCACAGCAATCCTCCTGCCTTGCTCTCTCAAGTACTGGGATTACAGACATGAGCCACTACACCCAACCTTGACAAGTCAGACCCCGTTCATTGACAGCAAAGAAAGCACATTTACTCCTGTGGCTCCCCCATCCCCCTGCTGTGATACCTTCCTTCCGGAGTTTCTTTTGCTTCACTGGGCTTCAGTTCCCTTAGCTTTAAGATTGGGAGCTGAGATTTAAAGCATGGTGCTGCTTTTAAAATCATATTTATGTCCCGATGATAAAATAATCTATTGATTCTCTTGATAGAGACTCAGTCTTTGATACTCTGCTTCAAATAGACCAGATTATATGTTAGTAGGCAAAGATAGATAAATCACATTTCTAGTCTCAAGCCACTGAGAATCTGGTAGGAAGAACATACAAAGTGTTGAAGTCTGACTGTGCTAGACGCTCTAACAAACACAGGGAGAAAGTGTGAGGGAATTGTGAACCAAAGACAAAACAAATCAATATCAAAAGACTTCATAAAATGACATTTGCGTGGTACACTCTTAAAATATAGGTTCAGTGGTTTCAAACAAAAGATGAGACAATTTTTTTTAGGTAGTAGAAATAGCAATAATAAGGATTTGGATGATTTTTGAACACAAGAAGTAAACTGGAATGGTCAGACTTTAGAGTGTGTACAGGTAAATGGTGAATAACATGAGGGATAGAGGTGAAGAGTCAGGCTCACCTGAACTTAAACACTGTTTACTAAACATGTATTATGCGCTCATCATACTTCTAGACTCAAGATGAGATAAGCAAAATTATGAGGCCATGTGGAGCTTAGAATTTGTGATGAGCATGGGTGTCTGAATGTAGATTTCTAGCCTTGTTCTTTATGTTCTCTACCTTTTACATGCACATGATGGTTCTCTTTCACTTCCTGCCTGTGGATGCTGTAAGGCAAGTTGAATTCTGTGTCCTGTCTCCTGTGTAAATGAAGGATGTAGGATGGTCTAGTTTTAGTATGGAAGACTGGTTACAGAGAACAGCCACAGAAGTAGAACTTTCTGAGATTAGATGCAAAATATCACATCCACAAGATGACAGCTGAGTTGTCAAATTTCCCCTACAAAAAACAAGTTTGAAATGACTACAGGAGAAAGACGCACCCAGATATTAATAAGCACTCGTTGAGGGTCTTTTTTCCTACCAAGTAATAATGCATGACAGTGAGTGATATTTCCCACCTTGTATTGGGAAGACAGACACTCTTTTTCCTAAATTCCAAGCCTCTAAAGTCAAGACCACTTGACTATCTCAAAAGTCGCCTTCCAACCAGAGCAACTATCAGAATCTTATAACCCAAGTAACGCTGTCTGTGTCGGGCACAAGGAAATGATCCCAGAGTCCCTCTGGAATGGAGATTTATCCTGGGCTGCCAGATTTCAAGGTAGCTTAGATAGAAAGCTAGTGATGAAAGTTTTCATAGAGTAATTCTAGATATGGAAAAAGCACAGTATTTGGCATTAACCTGAGTACGAACTGAGCTCAAATTTGATACTCCCCCCCCTGAGCTTCAAGGGACTGACCTGTAACCCAGGTTGGATTAAACTAAAATCATGATGATAGCAGACACTCAAATGAGCCTGTTAGATGGCTTTGGTAATGGAATGGTGTCCCTGAGCTCTCCATGCCCTCCAAGTTCTATTTGGGAGAAAGGGGAAGGTAACCTGAAGCCTGCAGTTCCTGTGCCAATAAGCCAATTAAGGAGACTAAGAGCTCTTATCTTTTTAGCTGCTCAAAGCACTCTCCACCAAAGCGGCAGCTCTCCCTGTGATACACAGAGCCATAGTACATCGCAGTTACCCCTTGGGTGCAAGTCTTGTGAAACAGCAGTGGTCAGTATTTTCTATTCTATTTCTAGTTGAGTAAGCAAAGACTCAATGCCATCATAGTCCGACCTTCCAAGCCTCTGTGTGCTTCAAAGTGAAAGGGTAAATGCCAGATGCTTAAAGATGTTCTTTCATTAATTTTCACAGAAGTGCTATAAAGTAGGGGGGGTTGTTGTTGTTTGTTTTTGTTGTCATTATTGTTGCTTTTGGGTTTTTGGTTGTTGTTTTACAAGTAGAGACTGAGGTTTGTTTGTGAGTAAATGCTTCTCCTGTGTTATATAACTGATGTTAGAATGGGACATGAGTTACTCTGACATTTAGTTGGTATTCTTTCTACCCTACCCTGTTGCCCATATGAGGATCTGGAACCTTCTAAGCTGTTCAGTCATAAGAGAATTTTCTGGAAACAAAAATGTTGCCAATTCTTTTGGGAGAGGAAAAGAGCCAAACAAAGTCGCATGGGAATTTGCCTTCCCCTTACGACCAAGATAGTCATAATCAGCAATATATTTAATATTTCTTCATCAATTTAAACATTATTACATAAGGAAGCACAAGTGTAAATGGCCTCTTGTTGGATTTCACTTGCTATCCACAGTCTTACTCAGTGTGAGATCCAAATAAAGTAGACACTGAAGGTCACCGTCATCATCAGATCACCCCTGTGCTTTAAGCTAGAGTGACAAACAAAATAACAGAAAGTATGATGGTTGCAGGATGTTTGGATTTTGAAAAATAATTGAAAGCACTGAGAGACGTGAGAAGGGAATGGAATTGGTTCCTATTGGTGCAGATTTTAGTTTATTTAGATTTAATTCAGGTCAGATTTCAGGGCCCAGAAGTTTCTGACAGTCCTAAATGTATCGTAAATGTACTTAAGGAGAAACTAGCTGGTGATAACTGCTAAGGAGTGTCATAAAGACACAAGTGTCAAAAGAGCATGCAAGATTCACCAGTACCAGGACGACCTAGAGAAAATAAGACACATGGATCTTGGATTTTCTAAAACAGCCTTAATTTTAGATTCATTTTGCTCTCCCTACAAAATTAAGTTTTAAGAAACAGATTTTTAGTTCAGAAAATAGTCATGATGAGTAATACACAAGTGAAATAATAAAACAATGGGCCACAAGCCACAGGACAATATCTAAGCTAAATAAATACCTTGTGTCAAAACTCCTTCACAAGTTGATTCTGACCAACTGGGTAGGCTTCAGAATTTACTGGTGAATTTTAAGCTACCTGTCGTCCACACAGGTCCCTTCCTGGGGATGTTGGCACTTGTCCTGGCTAACATGACGTATCAGCTCATACCTCAGCCAGTGTGCATCTTTGTTCTTTGCACCCATGACTTCCATCCTGTGACCAACACCCCAGTGGCAGCCACAGCTACTGCACCACATGTTTCAGCCATCATTGCTTTACTTCCTGCACACTGGAAAACGGGCTTTCCTCAAAACCTGCCTTACAGCATCATAGGATGTTCTCACTAGGCACCAGTTAACACACAGGCATACGGGTGTGCTAGAAGGGAAGAACTATGCACCCGATTTCTAAGCAGTAAGTGTAACTTAACTGTGACTTCTGGGGACAGTGTCCTTGGTGGTGCTAATTCTCAACACATGAATAGGAGAGACATTTGAGCACCCCCAGAAATACACAGAGCCCTTCAAGTGACACTCAGGAGATCTCCAACTACATACTTAAAACCCAACAACTTCACCATGTAGACACAGTAACCTCTTTAGTACTCTGAATCTATCCATTCATTCAACACATTTGTCTAGCAAATAGTTATTGATTATGTGTTTCTGGTGATATGCAAAAAGTTCATGATGATACATGAACTATGCTTCTAGATTTTCAGAAAATTGTATAGAGAGGCAGAGTAAACCCATGGATAAGTCTAAAACTGTAGAGTACCCCAAACCCAGCATAGCAATTAGGTTGTGGGATCCAAAGGATGACATTCTAGAATTCTTTCTTCTCCTTCCAACGGTCTGCCTCAAGCAAGGACTTCATCTCTTCACAATTATTTTATAATCTATTGAATGATCTATCATTAGTAACTACTTTGTAAAATTTTATGAACTGCAGAAAATGTATATGAATATGTGTGTAGAGAGATAGATAGATGATAGATATGCAGTTCCAGAATTACATTATCAAAAGGAAAAGATATAGATACAATACTAATTTGCATATTTTCTCAACTGAAAAAAGCATCAAAATGGGAATTTGGAGGCAAGAAGCATCTCTTCATCCAAGACATCTTTTAGAAGTAAACTCCCAAGAAATGTATGGAAAACAGTAATCGGCGTCACACATATCACAGCTATGTTATGCCTCTTGTACCTTTAGTCCCTGGAACATTCTCCTGCTATATATAACATGCACTTGCTATATACTCAATGAAATACTATTTGTTGTTGGATAAATGGATGGATGGGTGGATGGATGAATAGATAAACTGATGGATAAAATGCTATATTTTAGCAGAGCAAGATAAGACACGTAGGTTGAAAAGAGGTAGAAGGTAGGTCCGGTATCAAATTAAAAGTCTTAGAGTTGTTCTTCTGATCTTCTTCCAGAAGATAAATATATCCCTAGTACTAAGGTGTCTTAATTCTCCCAGCAAAATCTCCATTAAATCCTAAGGTTGCTGCCTCCTAACTTCATAGCCTGCCCTAGGCCTGTGAGTTGTATTAAACATATTGGCAAAGTCTGACTTGAAACATTCCAGGGGCTTTGAATGAAGCCAATGAGTCCAGCAGCTTCTATAAAGTACCATAAGCAAGCACCTAGAAAGCACTCAGATGCTGACTCTCTTCTGTAAGAACCTGACAAAAAAAGATACCTGTAGTCATGCCGATAAAATAAACGAAGAATCAAGGCCTACACCATCACACACAGTAGGGCTAAAGGTGAAATACAAAGCCCCAGCCCCGCTTCAGGAGGTGGGTGTCTACACAGGAATGGTATCTATGTAGAGAGCTGCTGGGCCCCCATGTCTACCGTGCAGTATTGCGCCTGCTACCTGCAGCAAGACAAGCTGTGTAAGAGCTGTGACGTAAAGGAAGAGACATCCAGTGTATGATGGTGCAAGAGGCATGCCCTTTCAAACAGCATTTGTTTAAAGTGGAAATAATCTAGAGAAACAGGTGACCCTCAGTACAGCCTCTGGCATACAGCAAGACTACATCTAGTCCTTTCTATCATTTGGAAAGGTCTGTGAGCTGTTGTGATCACTCCCCTGTCTTCTGTGTGTCCTTGCGAATGAAGAAAGGCATATCCTAACAAAGAGTGTGTAAAATACAGAACAGAAAACAATCACAGCTGAAAACACTTCAGGACCAAGAGAGAAAATAACTATCAAAACTGGATGGAGTTGGGATAAATGGTAAAAAGAAAAAAAAAAAGGACGGAGCAAAAGCGAAGACACAATGAAATCATTGACCAAGAGAGATCATTTCTGTAGGGTTTACTTAAGTGCTACTCTCCCAGCCACACCTGGGTCTTGAAAAAAAAGACAAGAAGAAAGACCACTGAGTTCCCACAGGCTGTTCATAAAGAAGGGTCCAGGAAAGCAGCACTAGCATTGAGCAGCGGAGATGAGCAGCAGAGAAAGTAACTATTGCTGATAAGGCCTCACCCTAAGAAACATGGCGAGAAATAGAAAAGATGTAGGAGGCTGAAGAGAGCCCTGACATCAGCTCAACAACCAAGTCAAGAGTGTTCATGCTCTGGTGCAAGAGGAGGAAATGCACACTGTGGGGGAAGGAAGACTAGTGAGTGTGTAAGTGACATTCCCTGTGGGGAGAGAGGGGAGGCTAAGGTTGGACATTCTAGACCTTTGAAAGATGGAGAAACATGCCTAGTGGCCCCCACCCAGAAGTATTAAAGAAAAAAAAGAGACTATTGAGTTCTTAATAGAAATATTAGGTTATATATCATCCTACATGCAAACATCAGGAAGCCAGCCAGATGTAATAGTAATTCACACCCATAATTCCAACACTGGGGAGGCTGAGACAGGTGATCACGTGTTCTAGGAAAATCTACTACAGAGCAAGACAGAGACAGATGGAAAGGGAGAAAAGGTGGAAAGAAAAGGAAGAAAGGAAAGAAGGAAGGGAGAGAGGGAGGGAAGGAGGGGAAGGAGGGGAGAAGGGAGGAGGGGAAGAAAAAGAAAAGGAAGAAGGAGAAAAGGAAGAGTGGAGTAAAGAAAAGAGTAAGAAGTAAGACACAAAAGGAGAGGACAGGAGGGAGAGATAGAAGGGAAAAGAGGGGAAGAGAGAGCAGAGATCAGATGTTTTGATAGCAGGAAAACAAAGTTCTCTTTGTGGACACAGGTCAAATGCTGGAGGCAAGAGAAACATCCTGGATTCATGCATGGTTTGTCTTTTTCTTTATAACTTGCTGGCTGAGCTTAAGACACTTGCAAAACTTTAAGTCTACTCTTAATACGTCTCATGTTCCTCGACCTCCAAGGAGAGCTCAGCTCCTTGAGTCATTCCTATCTTCCCCTTTCCTTTCCCCAAAAAGGAATGTATCAAAGGTCTCTAACCCCAGGATGGACATTAGGTGATAGCCAAGAAGCAGCAGGTGGAGTGAGTTAGGAATTGCCTATTTGTCCTCTATGTAGAAGACGGACTTGGGAATCCCAGCGCCAACCTGTTATTCCTAACCCCAACCCTTAACTCCTTGGGTAATCTGTACAAGGTCACTTGATTCCACCTGCTCCTCACCCAAGAACTTGGCTACAGCATCCTCCATCTTTTCCCAGACCTACCTACCTTGAAGGGTCAGAATGACCTTTGAAGAGACAGTGTCCTCCAAGTATGTCAGCAATTCAGAAGCTGACAGCTTCTAAAATAGCCGATGTGTTTGCGTCTATTGCTCTCTGAAGGAGTGGCAGTGTCATTGGCCCCTGCAGGATTTCAATGCCAAAGTCACGCCCTCCCTTCTCCCCATAAGGCTCCGCACTGCCTCTTGCCTCCTGGCTTGGGAAGCCCAGCAGCCATGGCATTTAAGCACTGTCAGAGCTCCCACTTCAATTCCCGTCATGGTGCCAGTTCAGCAACTGTCATGGTGACCCAGCCCGAACTGTATTTAGAAGCTTCGGGCACAGCACCATGTTCCAACCCATCTCAGAGTAACAAGAGATTGCCTGAGCTCCTGGGCTTGTGATTCAGGGTCCCCTGCTCCAAAGGACTGAAGGGTTCAAGATGAATTTCTGCTGATCTGTTTTCCTCAGGAAGAGAATCCCAGTTTTCCATGAATGTTATTATATAATACTACTTTGAATACCCATACTTTTTAAAGTTTCTGAAAGATGACCAAAGAGAACATGAGAAAATCACTCAGAACAAGGTTAGTGCTGTTCATATGGACAACTGATACAATGATAAATTCCCCTGAAAATACATTCTGCAAGTGCTCAGGATTCAGATATATAAGGATTTTATGGGACAGTGATAATACTCGATTCATCTTTTTAGCAGCTTCTAGGTCCCTTTTTAAAGTATTCTAGTAGAGTTTCATAATAGTTACAGGATAGTTCTTTTAATGATAAAAGATAGTCTTATCACTTATACTTTAATGTAATGTCTTCTACCCAAAGAAAGGCAGTCTGATCACCTATACCACTAATTGTGTGGGCTGTCAGTTGGGGGTCTTGTTTCATGCAGAGGGGTTCAGGCTCTCTGTGCCAATAAACCACAAGAAAAAAGAAGACTGATCCCCAACTCTCCACCAACTGTCTCTGACCAGAGTCCCTCATAGACACCCTGTCATTTAAAAGGCAGTGATGTTTGGCCTTTCCCCATTTCTGGGCAAGGAACCAACATTCAGAGAATGTGGGTTTAGGATCATGGCATCTAATCCATTCAAGGATTACCCGCCCCAAGTCCCGCTCAGATGGCTGTGTTACTCATCGCCTGCCTTTGTTCTATAATAAATCCAACCCTGGCTAATTCCAAGCCTCTATGCATCACTGAAGTTTAAGGGTGGCATTTTGACAGGTCAGGTACTTAGAACCAGTGGACCACCAACCACGCAAAAATTTTAAGTCATTTTAGAAACACGTGGAAATAATTTTCCCCAGAAATTCACAAGTCTGGAGGATGAGATCTTATTGATGGCATATGAACTGTTGTATATGTTAAATTTTTATTGTATGTACTATATTCTTTGTATAATCTAAGTTGACTTAACATTGAAGGTGGGTTTTCCTTATTATATGAAGTATCACATGAGTGTTATCAAGAACAAACACAGCGCTCCGTATAGAGCATGCTTATAATAAAAGCAATGAAAAGCTAAGACTATAAATAAATGTACGATGAGTAGCTATTTAAAATTCAAATGTCATAGGTAAGATTATTTCATACAGAACAGATATCCAACTATATTTTTGAGGCAGTATTTCATGTAGCCCAGGCTGAATTCCTGATCTTCCTGCCTCAGTCTCCCAAAGTAACACAGGTAGTTTCTCTGCCTGTGTCTTTCTCCCCGACCCCCTTCATCTTCATGGCGACCACATATACATCTGACATACAAGCCAGATCTTTCAGGGAAGTCAGGGAGATGCACTCTGCAGAGTCAGGGGCTTTTTCCTTTTAGACTCTGTAGTTGTACTTTCTCATTCTCCTTCCCAATGTCTCAGTAAAGCACCAGTGGCACAGGACCCCGTGCTCTCATTGGCTGAATCTACAGCCGCTTCGCTGTTGTGAAGAGAGATGTACAGTTCCTTGGCCAGGAATATGCTCTCTGGACTCTTTGCGCGTGACCCTACAACCTCAGAAGCCCCTATCCCATATTCCCTGAGTCTCTGTCTGTCTGCCTGCCTCTGTCTGTCACGACATTGAGAAGTAGCAACTCCTGGGGGAAACTAGGCACAGCAGGTGGTGGAGCTGCCCATGCCAAGGCTTTCCTAAAGGCTGTGCTGGCTGAATCTGCCAGAGGAAAGGACACTGTGGTGAGCTCAGTTTGTTTGCTGCTGAGAACCGACTTGTCCTAGTGGCTCAAGGTCTATTTTTACCACCTAGTGACACTGAAGACGCTCTGCTGTCATCAAAGCGAATGATAAATACAGTCAACTCTGAATTATTCGTCATTTTCCCGAGAAAAGGGACCTTGGATTTTGAATCTGAAAGCAGAGGTGTGAGTCCAGGTTCTTTCCCTTCAGATGGATGTCACCTGAAAAAAAGCTACCTTTCCTTGCCAGCGCTCTGCCACCCAGCTGTGAGGAGTGCCCACATCGCCACACGCCCAGTGTGATGAGTCACCAGAAGAGTACAATAGTGCACAGGAAAGCATTTTCTAAACTGTAAAGTACTCGCAAACGCACATTAGCAACATCGCAGCTAATCTTTTCATGCACAGCAGCCTCTCAGTGCGCTTCAAACACTGCTAAAGCCAGCGCCGTGACCATTAGAGATGAAGAGACTGAGACTTGGGGAGCAGTGTGGCTCAGTGGAAAACCAGTCCTCTGGATTCTGTCTGCTCCCTCAAGCTTATGCGGCTCATTCTCCCTTCCCATCACACCTCCCTGGTGGGAAGTACTTCGTTTCCTATTGCTAGAAAACTGTTGCCTGGTTTTCAGGATGGAGACGATAAGCATTTACTTCTGTGAGGCAAAGATCGAAATGAAGATCTGCCTGTGATTTTTGTAAGGTGTGACCCAGTCACAAGATATCAGGTGATAGCCTGGAGACTACAGGCCAGGGCTGGTAGCAATAGATTTACTCAACTTGTTCCATTGGCCTCTGAACCATCTCCCCAGTGGTGACCCATTGGAGAAGTCATGGTGCAAAAAGACTCCATAGTAACTACGTACATTTTGCTTTAATCTGATTTTCTATTCATCTGCATGCAAGGCAGTCACTTGTTGATAGGGAAAGAACCCCATTTCTCAATGGGGGTGACCTGGTATCTCCTTTCAGAGGGAAGGCAAATGCTTTCCAAAGCACAAGTCATCTGGTCATTGATGGTAGCAGTTGGGGGCTCAGAATTGAGACCCATGAAACCAAATTTAAGGTCAGAGGGAAGAGTAACAGATTGATTAGTGATGTCTGTCAGGAACAGAGGGGGACAGAACAGCAGCATTTGTGCCAGTGTTCACTATGGCAGTCTTCCTAAGGTCTCTACTGAAGACCTACCTAAGTTCACACAATGTCCCTTTTACCTGTTTTCAGAGAGTAAAGCCCACGATGTCATTGACCATACCATGTGTTGCTCTTTCCAAGTGGTCCAGGTTTTCCAGGGACCTCTGAGAGGCCACTAATCTTTCTCCTCTGGTGATAAGGTCATCACGTTAATAAACGTCTGCTCTGACACAGTTGTGGTTTTAATGGAGAACTAATGTCTTCGTCAGAATCTATGCTATTTCACACTTCATTTCCTCCTCAGCTCTTGGATGCAAACCATCGGTCCTGATGATTTACTTTGTGGGAGTTTCCTTCAAGTGAGTTTCCTTCTCTGGGGATTGCCACGCAAGCATTCTCAGGGCTCCAGCTGGGGAGCACCCAGCCTTGAAACATCAGTGTGTGTTCAAGTCATTCAAGAAAGCCAAAGATCTTGGCAGCCAACTAGCTGTGAGTTCCCTTAGCCCAGGCCTTCAAGTGTGAGGCTAACAGAAGCAACTGCTATGCTTTCTGCCACTCTGTCAGTGCTAGCTTGGTGGTTCGAAGAGGTCCAGACTGCCAGGGCTGAGATGTGGGAGGAGATGGGGAGAAAACAGATGCTCTGAACTTGTGATCCATAATTCAGACTGTCTCCAGATCTCTCCAAGAGTTTCTCAAAATCTCTCTTAAATTTCTTTCATTTGACACACAGACTTCCTATCATTCAGCCCAGATTCCCCAAGACACCTATTTATCTATGCTCAGGATATACTCAAAGTATCTGCTAACAACTAGCTTGAAAGAGTGGCCCTTAGCATGGGCATTCAACTAATGCTCTGTATTTTACTTAATAAAATGCTAGTTACATGGTACAACTTGGAGGGGTGGGTTGGGAGGAATGAACAGAAAATTCTACAGGTCCAACACATCACTGGGCTCCTCTTCAGAAACAAGACATAGCCTTTATGGTCACATCTGCATGCCATCTGGGTCTACATATACTGGTTTGTGAAGGAGAGATTCTTTCTCTGACTTGAAACCTATGACCTAATCACTGAAAGTATTTCCCTGTGAGGGGACAGGATAAATATTAAGGAGGAGGGACTCAAGATGACCCCAACTAATGCACATCCAAGTCTCATAGGCATGAAGATGACCCATTCTTTAGGCATCCTTAAGACAGAAGCTCTAACAATATGGTTTCATCTGTGGGCTTCAACAAAGTGAATTGAGGACAAGAGATATATTGTACCACTGAAGTGTTTACCAAGAACACTTCACAAAACAATGTATAAGGACCTTGTCACAGAGGGAGCCACAGATACAGGCCCAGAAGGCAGCTTTCCCAGAGAAGCCTGTGTGAAGTGCTGGCCTGAGATGTATGACCCATGAGATCCTCTTGTTCCTGTTGTCATTGCTGCTTTAAATGAGCGTCGGACGTTCATTTCTTGATAAGAATGGGCCTGTCTTCCTTCTCATGCCAGAGCAGAATCTAATGTTCCTCAGAACACCAGATACAACTCAAAGACTTCTGAAAAAGAAAACAAGAGCCAGGCAGAGTGTTGCCTGTGGTCCCAGGTCGGGACACTGGGACAAGAAGACTAAGTTCCAGGCCAGCCTGAGCTAGACAATGAGACTGTCTCAAAAAAAAAAAAATCACGAGGCTGGGGACACAGCTCAGTTGTATGAAATGACACAGCATAGCATGCACCAAGCCCTGGGCTCCATTCCCACATGAACTGGCACTGTCATTGTACCCTATAATCCTATAGCACTGCAGAAGTACACACAGGAGGGTAGGAGGTTCAAGATCATTCTCAGTTCAGAGAAAGTCAGAGGACAACCTGGGATACACAAGGCTGTCTCTAAAACTAAAGAAGTGCAGGGCTGGGGTGTGACTCGATAGCACAGCATTGGCCTAGCATTGCACGAGACCCTGGGTTTGAAACAGAGCACTGGAAGAAAGAAGAAAGGAAAGACTTGGCAGGGAGGGGTGAGAGCACTTTATTTCCTCCAAACTCACTGGTTCCTCAGCACAATACCTCAACACATTCCCTATTTCTCACAGAAGGAACAGCTGGGTCAGCCAGTGTGTGATCTCGGTTCTTTGCCAATGCGACAGGGAGCAGAGAGAGGCCCAGCAGATCATAATGGCACCCTGAAAGGCACTGGCACCAGCTACCCACTCCCAAACACAACATGTGGCAACTTTTCATACTGTAATAAATTTAAACTCGTTAGAGCAGATAGAAACACGAATGAAGTCGGGAGCTGAACAGTTGCAAACAACAACAGCAGCTCACTCCATGAAACAAATAACTAGAAGTTACAGCCTGATTACATCTGTGATGTCACAAGACACCTGGTTCAAAATAAAGTTCCTCAGCAGGGAAAATAAATCAAGAGTCGAGTGACCTAGTGATTTAAAATCAAATTCCAACTGTCCAGACGACAAAAACAAAAACAAAAACAAAAAAGGAAAGACCTTTATCTTCCCAACAATGAGATTCCTCCTCCAGTTGGCTGAAGTCTTAGAATAGTCCTGCATTAATTTCTGTAGAGTTCTGTGCAAGCGACTACTAGATGTGGGTCCCCCTGAACAGGAAGCAGGGACAACCTTCTGCTGAGGAGTGAGAGTGACTTATGTGCCCAAGCTTCTCCCAGCTGGAGAAAGGCCACTGGAGGGGTTTGGGTAACAATAATAACAGCTGTTGGCTCCCTGCCCAGGGCAGATCTGTGGAATCCTTGGCCTTGGCCCTCCCCCCTCCTGCTGGCAAGGCCTCCACACTCTCCTTGGCAGGCATTAAAGTTCACCTGCTGGAGCCACAGGTGCTATTTTCTGCCTGCCTTGCCTCGTGGCCTGAGTTGAGTGGCATTATGGTTCCTAAGCACAGGTAGGAAAACACACAAAGGTTAGCATGACCCTAGGCTGAAAGGTGCTCCCGCCCTTGACAAACTACACTGTACCGTGAGTAAGGTTTCCTACTTTACAGGTCAGTGCCCCCAATCCCTATAAGGGCCTAACTCATCCTCCATACCTATAGCCTTGACCTATAACCTTGACCTAAGTAAGCTATGACTCTTGCTTCTCCCTTCTACCCTGCAAGTGTGAGAAGGCCCAGAATCCCCCAGTGTTAGAAAACTGAATGTGATTCAGGACTTTGAGTTCACAGGAGTGTAGGGCTTCAGTGGGAAATAATACTATTAGGCTACAGTTAAAAATACTAATTTTTTTCTCCATCTTTATTAAATTGGGTATTTCTTATTTACATTACAATTGTTATTCCCTTTCCCAGTTTCCAGGCCAACATCCCCCTAACCTCTCCCCCTCTCCTTCTATATGGGTGATCTCCTCCCCATCCTCCCCCTATTACTGCCCTCCCCCCAACAATCCCGTTCACTGGGGGTTCAGTCTTGGCAGGACCAAGGGCTTCTCCTTCCACTGGTGCTCTTACTAGGCTATTCATTGCTACCTATGAGGTTAGAGTCCAGGGTTGGTCCATGTATAGTCTTTAGGTAGTGGCTTAGTCCTTGGAAGCTCTGGTTGCTTGGCATTGTTGTCCATATGGGGTCTCAAGCCCCTTCAAGCTCTTCCAGTTCTTTCTCTGATTCCTTCAACGGGGGTCCCGTTCTCAGTTCAGTGGTTTGCTGCTGACATTCGCCTATGTATTTGCTGTATTCTGGCTGTGTTTCTCAGGAGAGATCTACATCCGGTTCCTGTCGGCCTGCACTTCTTTGCTTCATCCATCTTATCTAGTTTGGTGGCTGTATATGTATGGGCCACATGTGGGACAGGCTCTGAATGGGTGTTCCTTCTGCCTCTGTTCTAAACTTTGCCTCCCTATTCCCTCCCAAGGGTATTCTTGTTCCCCCTTTAAAGAAGGAGTGAGGCATACGCATTTTGGTCATCCTCCTTGAGTTTCATGTGTTCTGTGCATCTAGGGTAATTCGAGCATCTGGGCTAATATCCACTTATCAATGAGTGCATACCATGTGTGTTTTTCTGTGATTGGGTTACCTCACGCAGGATGATATTTTCCAGTTCCATCCATTTGCCTATGAATTTCATAAAGTCATTGTAAAAATACTAAATTTATGTACTTAAAACCTACCGTGTCTTCAAAGCTGAAATCAAGACTCAATTCTCAAATCTTTGGGGTACAAGTTTTTATCTTACAAAGGAAAAGTCTCCAGCCAATCTTTTACAGGGTCTCTCAGACTTCTAGGGCCAGCTCTTGGCTGCAGGTGCCTCTACCCTCTTTCTCCTGAGCACACAGACACTAAACTCACATGCAGGATGGCTAACCTTGGGGTTGCGGTGGGGGTCTTAGCCACTGGAGCTTCAATACACAGAAGCTCGGCAGCATCTCTTTCGCTCAGAAAGGTAAGAAGAGAAGAACCCGTTCCTTGCAATGGGGCCCACAAATCATAGAGATCAAGTGGGTTGTTGTTGCTTCTGCTGCGTTGATCGAAGTTTCTGTCCTCTTAAGAAAATGAGGTACATAAAACCACTAGGAAAAATGCTGGGAACCAAAGACTTCCAGCCGTTGACAAACCTGTGCTTCCATGTTTAGAGAATTCCCTCAGCACAGGGCTCTCACCAAAGTGTATAAATAAGAAAAGCCTCCAGGAACGTGGGCTGCGAGAAAGGGAGCCATTTCATTGTTTTTTAATAAGTAATTTGGTACCAGCATTTTCCCATGGTGACAGCGACTGGTTTCTTGGGGAAATCTACAGCGGTAGCTATGGGGCTTCTCATTGAGATTGGATTCTGTCCCTAAAGTCACTGCGGACACTGATATCTTTTCCAGACTAGCAAATGACCTTACTCTCATAAACGAATTGCTGAAGGTTAACTCATTTTAAACGTTCCCCAGTGTTTTAACTACTTGATTCAATTACCCAAACAAATAGAAAATGACATGCAGAAATGCATGAAATGAGGGGATAAAGGACTGGGGTTGTAGCTTTACTCATAGAGCAATTGTTTAGCATGTGAGAGGCCCCGCTCCATCCACAGGACCATAGATAAACAAATACAATAAATAACAGACACGAAATGGAGCGGAAGTAAGCTAACTCCTACAGATCCCTAACTGAAACAGAGTCCTTCCTCTTCTCCTTTCTTCCTCACTCCCAGACTCAGAGACATGAGTCTGTCCGCATCTCATTCCAACTAGAAAGAAAAAGATGAGAGACTCAAATTTCTGATTATAAATTCATTTTAATTAGTATCATTAACACAATGAGATTTCAAATGATGCTGGAAGGTAGTCAGGAAAAGATCACGTGCTGCTACTGGAGAGATCACTCAATGGCTAAGAGCATTTGCTGCTCTTACAGAGGACCTGGGATTCCATCCCCAGCACCCACATGGTGGCTCACAATTCTCTGTAACTCCAATTGCAAGGAATTCAATGCTCTCTTCTTAGCTCTGTGAGCACAAGGCATACAAGTGTGCACCTGCAGATATGCAGGCAAAACATTCATCACTTAAAATCAATCATTTATTTATTTACTTATTTTAATGTTTATAGACTATTTCACCAACATGTATCTGTGTACCTCCTGCATGCAGTGTTCAAGGAGGCCAGTAGAGGGCATCAGATCCCCTGGGAGGAGTTACAGATGGTTGTGAGCAACCATCTGGGTGCTGGGTATTGAACCTGGGTCCCCTGAAAGAGCAGTGACTGCGCTTAATTGCTGAGTCTCTCTCCAGCTCCTCCCTAAAATAAATGAATCTGTTCAAAATTAAGGTCACATGTTTAAAACATGTATGATATCACACATAGGGGAGTTATCTAAAATCCATGTCTTCCTAACCCAGAGCTAACATTGTATACACAGGGTTTCTTTCAAAATTTTTTTAAGTCAATTACCCTTCACTCAAGATAGTCAAATTTTTAAATGAATAGATGACTACTTTTTGTCCCCTAAAAAGGTATGCATTATTTCAAAATATCTAAATTGGTTCTAAATAGGTATTCTAAATTTAACGGAACTAAAGTATCGTCCCTTTCAAAAGTGGGAGTAGATCTACCATGAGCACTGTAAGTTGTCTACAACAACCTTTGCCCAACCTTCAAAGATCTCATAACCTGAAAGGCCAAAGAAGATCCAGATCCTAACTCTCAAAAATTGTCACCAGCCAGGCAGTAGCTGAGGTCACTAATCTGCATGTGGACTCCTGGAAAAAAACTTCAGTCTGATCAGATACTTGGCAGTGTGTTTCAAAGCCCCAACCTGCCATCAGGTCAAAGGTAGCAAGAAAACTAAATATCACAAAGTAACAAAGTCAGATGAACTTTGGGGACCAAAGGGAACACTAAAGGAGTTCCCCTACTTGGCTAGCCAAAGCAAGGATCAAAGAGAGCTTGAAGGAGGTGTAATACCACAATCCTGGATCAGAGGTCGGCCATTTGGCCTTTTCCTGGCTTCCAGTGATATTGAATACAACAGATAAATTAAGATCAAGGCATAAGGCAGTTCTAAAAGCACCAGCTTGTCCCCAGGAGATCTTGGGGGCAGAGCTCTCATACACCGTGAGCCAGATTGTACCCTCATTTGGAGGAATGCCTGCTATCATAAGGGTATATTACATACTGCAATGTCTAGTTGAAATCCCGACAGTATGGTCGCAGAAGAGAGCAAACTCTTTAAGAGCTTTTCCTTGGCCAAGCAAGACACTCCAATGCAGGGCAGGACAAGGTTGATAGAATTCACTGCACCCTAGTTCCTGATTGAGCATTTGTGTGTGGAGAGACCGATTACTCAAAATAGCAAGAGAGCTCAGGTTCTTAAAGAAAAGTCTGACCATTTCACCTAAAGCAAGCATGCCTACCAGCAAATTACAAAGACAGGGAACATTTCTGGGATTAATAACTCAAGCCAATATTCATTTCACCTGGGGGAAGTGCCCTCCTCCAACTGTCGGTTTCCAGTGTTGAGTGACAGGGGAAACTCAGCAGGACGTTCTGTGTCATCTGAAAGTTCTTTGCACAGTACGGTTCCCAGGTTGTTTCAGAAGCTGCCTGCACCTCAACGAGAGAAAGCCTGAGCACCTCATGAATTCGTGCTTTAAACTTCATGGGGCCCAGGAGTGGGACCCAAGGAAAGAAATAGAGTGTAAGCAATCTTTCCGGGACCCATCTTCACAAGACATAGACAACACTGATGTCACTTATGCATTGTCATTTTGGGATTATAAGGAAGAACTTCTTGCACTAAGATTACCCAGCAGTGAATCAGTGGAGATCATCGCGGCCACAGCTTTACTTGAATTTTTTTTTAATTTTGAGGCATGGCTTCTCTATGCAGCCCTGTCTGTCCTGAAATTCAATAAACTAAGCTCCCTGGATCTCAGAGATCAACCTGCCTCTGCCTCCAGAGTCCTTGTTTGAAAGCATGTTCAACCTTCCAGCTTGGACTTCTTGATATACTGAGGCTTCTTCCTTTTAAAGGGCTGTCTTCCTCTTAAATAGAACAGTGTGTGTGTGTGTGTGTGTGTGTGTGTGTGTGTGTGTGTGTGTGTGTAGGATGATGTCATTATGCAGCAAGGTATGTCCAGGATAAGGCAAAGCCTATCACTGGATGAGAAGGAAGGGTAGGCAGACAAAGTCTAGGAAGGAGAAGGGGAGAGGAAGACGACAGAGGAGGAGGAGGATTCCGATACAGGTGATCTAGGTCAATTTTATCTCATCTAGGTGGGCAGTTTTTCTTTATTAATTGGCAGTGAATTTATTCTGTGGATGTATTGTGGACTGAGTATTTAACATATAAATCTGGTTGTCGAGTTACAGTTTGTTGAGAGTCTTGATATTACCAGGTAGCTGGGACCAGAATTCCCTATTTTTTATTATTACTGCAACAGATAGATAGATAGATAGATAGATAGATAGATAGATAGATAGATAGATAGATAGATAGATAGATAAAAACTAAACTATGAATTGCTTTAGTGATTTTTGACTTTACAAGGAAAGTCCAGACCATCCCAAAGCCATGAGTGTAGGTTAACACAGAAAGAGCTATATTTCAGGCATCAACTCATCCCATCATACATCCCAAAGCAATTGGAGCTGCCTTCAGAGAAGCAGTCAATTAAGAATTACCACATATATCAAATGGGAACACTAATAAGTGTAATTCAGGACTTTACCCCCAAGGCAATTACAATATAATGTAGATGGTGTGAAAAATATGGAAATTTGGTCTTTTTTTACTTAATCACATGTATGATCCTACCCTAGCCTCTAAGGACCCTCAAAGGGTCCCGTACTTATTCATAGCAACCCACACTTCTATACTTACGATGTGTAGAGGTCTACAGTACAAATATAAAAACACCATTTATAAAATAGTGTATCTTTCCAGGAAAGTAAGTGTGCACAGATTTAATCAAATCAGATTAGACATTATCAACAAAAAGATGAACAAATAAAAGTGCATTGAGTGATCATGAAGACAGGAGTCTATTCCTTCCCAGCCTTACTTTAGTTCATAAGAAGCATGTCCTAAGAAACCAAGTAAGTCAAAATGATTTACCACTGGAGCTCTGTAAGTCACATCTGGACTTGAAATTCAAAACAGTGGATCCAAAAGAGGGCTTTCTAGAACAAACCTGGATACCATCTCAGAGCAAATGTGCATGGTGCAGTGGCCATGTCAAGTGGCATTAAAACTATCACTTTTCTGCTTGGAACTCAAACTCCATCCTAAATTATAATCAAAATATTCTAACCAAATTAAATCCTATTACTCTTGGGACACCCAGGTGCACCAGAAGGTCCAATATTACTCAAAGAATTGGTGTGGTCACAAATGAGCACACAGCAGCATTCCAAAAGTCAAGGACAATTTGAGAGAGAGAGAGAGAGAGACAGACAGACAGACAGACAGATGATGGATGGATGGATGGATGGATGGATGGATGGATGGATGGGAACTCCTTCCCTTGTAATGTAAGTTAAATTTGCAGTAGAGACAAAAATGAGCAGAGAATACTAAAAGAGGTAAATGAAACTGTGATTAGAAGCAAGATGTTTATGAGGTATTAAAATATCTCTGCAGATTTACTTGCAAAATATTTTTACACAAAGATAGGAGAAACAAAGCTGACACCAGTTAGTCAAGTGATGGGAGTTAGCATCCCCAATGGGATAAATCAATGTCAGCAGCTTTGCTATATGATAATTCACCCTTACAGTGCTTCTATCTTAACCTCAGTATAAGCACAGGGGAATATCACACAGTTGTAGCCAGTGAGCAGTCCACAAGGCAGCGCTTGTCTATGCACTTCTTAAGTTAACAAGGTCAATAAAGAAGGCTAAGTAAGAGTGACAGATTAAAGAGAGTCCACCGTAGGATCCAGGTAGAACCCATGGGAGAACGAGGGGACAGGGCACCTTGGAACCATGAGCATCTCTTTCTGTAAGCTGCCCTCTTCGCCTCTTCACATCATTTTAGTAGGAGATGGAAATAAAGAAGACATTGATCCTGGACTAGATGTAAGGAACGTTTGGACCAGGAGTAAAGTCTACAGAGCGTGGCAGGAAGAGCCGTGCATACATGAGACCTGTGTCTTACTAAGAATTTGGAAACTGTTTAAGTGTGATTAAATGCACACGTACTTACACAGCGTAATAAAAGGCAGGGGCTGATTGGGAGTGGGTAGCATTTGGGATGTTAAATAAATAAATAAATAGGAAAGGTAACGACGAATGCACGTGATAGCCAGCGTGTTTTCATCACTTAGCAAAAAACAAATGCTATGCTGAGAGTTTGCGGTGATCGTCTCATATGTACTGCTGTTCTCCCAACAATAGGAATAAGCTTTCATTATCCTAATTTGATCATTGTGGAAAAGTAAAAAGTGAATTAAGGTCACAGAAACAGAGAAAACAGACAAACAAAAAGGTGGAAACTACAATTGATGAGCCAAAGGAAAGGTTATGGGGGTTCAGAGTCAGTTTCCAAGCTTCTGTAAATTTGAAATCACATCAAAATTTAAAAAAAAATCATTTTGAACAAAATAACCATGTCAGAGAATATGAAGCCAATTGTACGCTTTAAATGTGCTGATGGCTCAGATTTTCAAGTTACAACTTAAAAAGATGCCTAGCAAAGCTGAAGGTTTAGAATGGGCTGTAGTTCCCAGATTATCCCAGAGAAATCCGAGACGTTATACTCGGTCGTAGACTATTGTGTTTAATTAGTTACGTTGGTGTTCTTGAACTGCTCACGGAAGAACAAACAGATGGGCTGCAGATGCTATCATGCACTCAAAGATAAGCAAGGAAGAAAAAAGGAATGAGGTAGATGATCAGTGCTGGCCTGATCCAATGAGTGGCCAGCCCTCGTGCATCCAACTCAGAGTAACGTCTTAGCCCACTGCGTCTTCCCAAACGTAAGGGTTAGGTTTTCCCTAGAAGGAAGTCTAGGGTGTGATGAGTAAGGCCCTGGCCTAGAACATAACATTCAATGTTTAAGATAAATGATAGTTCAGTGCAACATTCCAAAAAAGTCAAAATAAAAATGTATGAGCCAAGTTATCAAAGTTTTAAATGAGATAAAGCCACTATTAGAGGACCGTCTTTTTCCCAAATCTTATATTTGTAATGAGTCTTCAGGGAGATGCATGGGGTTAGCTAAAATCACAGGGGGGTGGTCTCATCTGATTGAATTAGTGCCCTTACACAGATACCTGAGAATGTATGTTCTCTCTTTTTCACCATAGGAGGACACAGGAAGAAGGTATGTATCTCAATGTCAGGAAGAGAGCAAATCTCCACCATTAAGCTTTAATGATATGTTCTCAGATTTGGATGCTGACCAGTGTATAGTAGGGTTGGTGTCTGGTGAGAGCTTTCTTTCTGGCTCTAGATATCTGCTTTCCTGCTGTGTCTCACATGGTGTAAAGAGAGGACGCAAGCTCTCTGGTGTGCTTCTTACGAGGACCCAAGGCCCCATAGTCTTAACTTGCTAAGTCTCGTTGAGGTACTAACCAACTTTCCAAAGGTTCTACCAGGCTTTCCCGTCCTAGGAAAAGAAAACGGCAACTGAAAGAGTGATCCAAAGGAAAGATTGGCAAAGCATTGACGGAGTGCCATGTTTATCATTCCAATACTGTAAATATTAGTAGAAAAGCATGAGCATAGACACTTGAGCATTTATTGAATGATTGAACAACTTCCATTAGATAGATGATAGGTAGGTAGTAGGAAGGTAGTAAAGAACTCAAACACATGTTCTGGTCAATTTTCCTATAGGAGCAGGAGAGAAGTGGTTTGGAAGAGAAAGGAAGGTAGGGAGTTAAGAACTCCTGGGCACCAGAATCTTTGCAAGGTGCTCCCTCTATCACCTGACCATACCATCCCACTGTGAGTGCTGGGTTATGCAGACTCTCTGCTCACATGCCAGAAAGCTTTCAGACAAATAAGGTCTGTATTTAGACATCTGCAAGAGACCGTCACTCTCCCTCGGAAGGTAGAAAGTTGTAGGCTGCAGGTGTTCAGGGCTTCTGCATCTAAATGTGAAACAACGTACAAGCCGTCTCAGGCTGGTCCTGGAGAGATGATGTTCCTTGATGTTTCCAGTCCCTGCCCTCTGTCAGCACTGCTGGGGCACCAGTCCTTGGAGCTGGAAAAGAACACACTAACCTTGGCAAGCTAGGCTGAGCTCTCCTGGGAGTTGCTTGTGGGCAGCACCTGTTTTGTTACAATTGCCTTTATCCATCTCCTAAAATCACCTTAGCACTCGGAATGCCAGCGAAGCACATGGCTTTGTTTTCCAGAGCAATGTCAGTTCCACTACAGCCCCATAATTCATCATTATTAAAGAGTGAATGAATTCAGCACAGTGAGAGCTGCGCAGAGACTGAATAAGAAATTGATAGACTCTGAATGCAAAGCCAGAAGGAACACACGTATCTGTAATAAAGTCAACACATCTAAAATAAATCTCTCTGATTGAAACTGAAGTTAGGAGCCAGTTTCTCCTGCTTGCACAGACACCTGCGGAATGATGCCTAGGAGTGCAGTAAAGAGGTAACTTTTCCGTAGCTTCCCCAGAAGGAGAAGCTCTCTGTAGAGGCCAGCTTCTCTCACTCTTATAGCAGCTTGGAGACTGGCAAGACGATTATAGCCCTGTGTGGTGGCTGAAGAGTCCCTGGAAGCTCGGAGTGAAAGAAACAAAGAGAAAGAGGGAAGCCTACGCAAGAGAACGTGTCTGGCAGGAACCGGTGATCTGAGAGAGGCAAGATGGGGGACCCCCAGCTATTTCTGCCTCCGCATTTGGCAGCCTCTCCATCTTGCCGTGTTTATGACTTCGACGTGACTTTCTGCCCAAGTACACCCACTAGGCTTGCAGGGAGAAACTTACCACCTTTCACTTAGTTCAAGTTTCATCTGACTGGCACTGGTGAAGCTCTGGTTTCAAGAGCTTTGTGCACCCCCACCCCCACTGCAGAATGGAAACAACTGGATACAAAACAGACCTAAGGAACACCTGCAGCACATCATCCTTGACACCAGTTCTTGTTTCAACATCTGTGTGTGTGTGTGTGTGTGTGTGTGTGTGTGTGTGTGTGTGTGTGTGTGTGTTGTGAATGCGTGCATATGGATGGGTGCTGTGCATGCACATAGAAAGGGGTCACAGGTCAGTTTGGGGTGTCTTCCTCTAGTTCTCTTCACACATTTTCTCATTGGACCTGAAGCTCACGAATAGCCAGACTGGCTGGCCAGCAAGCCCCAGGGAGCCTCCTATCTCCACATCCCAGCACTGGGATTACAGAAGCTCACAACACACTTGGCTGTTTCTGTGGGTGCTCAAGATACAAAGTCGGGTCCTTACGCTTTTATTCACTGAGCCATCTCCCTAAGCTCCCCCATCTTCTGTGTTTTGAAGTGAATGATTTGAGTGGCCAGACTTAGTGGCCCACTTTCTTTGGGTCCACAGCCACCAGCTTTCCAGTGATGCTAGAAAAGAAAGCTAATCCCAAAACTGTTCAAAGCTTGCACGGTGCAGTACGGAGACCAGGAGGCCACAGTGGAGAAAGAGGGGAGGGCTTCTGAGAAGGTATGCCACACAGACAGCACAAGGCCGTAACTTATAGGAGATAATAAGACAGCCTCCCAAGCAGGCTAATGGATAGGAGGGCAGTTTTTCTTGGGATTGGGGCTGCATATTCTGAAGCTGAGAGGGTGTGAGGAACACCGACAAGAGGTCATCCCAGCTCTGTCATCCCAAATGCTACTTGAAGGGAGGAGGAAGGGCACGATCTGAGGTCTGGTCTACACAGCAATGACTGGGAGTGCAATTTAATCATCCTGGATGTCATCCAACCCGTCCCGTTGGTGTGAGAGAGGAGCAATTTGTTACTTCTGCTGTCATCAACACCCAGAAGCCCCAGCCAGGGATCTGCAAGCAGCAGTAGTAGAAAAGGGCAGAGGGAGGAGTAGGGATAGCCATTCCTCTGGGCTGAAGGGACAGTAGGAGAATGGTGGACTCCTGAGACCAGCTTCATCCTAATGTAGGGAACTAAGTAGGAATCAAGGGATGAAAAATTATATTTTGGCCCTGCTTGACTTAGTCGGGTCATTCTCCTAGCTTCTTCCGCAACCTGCCAGGATATTCACTGCCCTATACTTCATTTATCTTGCTATGTGTTATCATCTAAAAAGCAAGGTCCACACTTATTCACCCTTAACCCTTCCAGTTACCTACAATTCTGCTTGTTGAACGAGCAAAGGAGGCACTGCTAGGATGAACATGTGATTTGTTTCTCTGCTGGACCTGAAGAACGTGGCTGTGATACATTCTGTCTACACAGCACTCATTATTTGGAATAGGCTGTCTGTCTTCCAGAGGGCAAAGGATCTCTGTTTAAAGTGTACGGGGGGAAAGGCGAGGTATCAGAAGAAAGTCCCATTCAGTATTTAAAACTCTGATTCTTAGCTCTCCTAGTAACTGCCTCATACCGTATTGAGGGCAGGCACCTTTCTCTGAGCTCTGACAGAGTTGAAAGGACAGAGAAGGTTGCAACTCTCTCCTTGATGAATGTCCAGTCAAAGTGTCTGGAGGCAAGTACCAGCATTCTCATGTACTCAAAGGGCACTTTGTCCCAAGGCCCTTGGAGTCATCTACACAGGCAGCAAAAGGATGGCTGAGGTTCTTCACCAGGTGTGAAATACAGGGCGTCATCCCAAGGGACGCCAGAAAGGACTGTGCCATGTGCTAAACTACAGTCTTCATAGTCCTATAGAATAGACAGTCCAACCTGTAACTCTCTCTATGTCTCTGCATGGCAGAGGCATGGTACACATTGGTACATTGGTACATTGAAGCAAATCTGTATGATTGAGACCAGAGATGGTCTCCAGGGACCCATAAACATGTGAACGCTATCTTTGTAAATTTAGCAATGGTTGTTACACAGCTATGAGGATGGACCTCTAGAAGCAGAACTGGTTTTCATTTGTCCTTTCGTTCCATTAAGACTAAAGCTCTCCAGAAAAGAGATAAGAGGAAGAGGTGCTCAGTTAGCATGCAATGGCATACAGAAACTACACAGAGAACGTGGAACACCGCCCGACACTGAGATGAAAGACATCTGCAGTTACTGTCCAGTCACCCTTTGGAGGCACCACTGAGAAAACCTGTGACACCTCAGAACACAGGGATGCACAGAACATCCTGGATGCACAGACTCAGGAACAGACAGAGTGACCATTCTGAGCTGGTGAGTGTTTTGAACCAGAAAGGAATCGGAAACTAGATCAACAAGCAGTAAGAACTCAAGGTTTGTCAGCACTAAGAGACCTAACTCTGACCTCCGAGTCTCTTATCCATTCACAACCTCCATCCATACTTTGACATTTGACTCACTAATGTTGCATGAATTTTTCTAAGGAATCGTGACTACATGATACCAGCGATTTTACATCACTGACTGTGATGACTTCATGCAATTTTTTTTTTGAGACAAAGTCTTTCTCCACAGCCCTGGCTACCCAGGAACTCACTGTGTAGACCAAGCTGGCCTCCAACTCACAACAATCTGACTCTTCCTGCCTCTGCCTCCCAGATGCTGGGAATAAAAGGTGTGCAGCACCGCACCTAATGACTTTGTGGAATTCTTAGAACAAATAAGGGCATTAAAGTTAAGAGGATAAAAAGTGTCCACTTTCTTGAGAACTCATAGGGACAGAGTCACAGTTCAAATTCACCTTATGTTCTTAGTACTGTCACCAAAAACTCTCAGTAGTTCCAAACAACTACTGAATTATCTTGACATCTAAACTTTAAAATCTTTAGAGTAGAGATTTCTACTTACTCAATTACATGCAGTCAACGTTGGGAAAATACTTGTTGACTTTGACTGAATGGACTGCTTGTCTCGGACCTCTTATAGAATGAGTGGATGCCTGTGTGCATGGGTCACAGGGAGCTTAAGCGCTGGGTCAGACACAGCATGGCTCATAACTTGTCACGGTCATTCTTTAGAGTGGGGTGGCCAGAGCTGGTTGCAGTCATTGTCTGGGTTCCCCTCCAGGCTCTCCAGCAGTTGCAATTCTTTCCTAGTACAGGAAGGGATAAACACCCTTCATGTATTTCCTCTCACCCCCAACTGCAAGGAAAACAGTAACACTAATTAGTTGTAACGGGGTGTTCATTTCACACAGGTCTCTCAGCAGGCCGCCCTGCCGTCCTTTGAAATGGTCTGGAAACAGCCTTGATTTTAAACATCTGAAGATAATTGAACCAAAGTTGCACTCACTCAAGCCCTCTGAGTGACGTGCCTTTTATTCTCTCTCTTGCTAATAAGAAATGGTCGCTGCCACTTCTTATTTACTCGACACCTTGACAGCCTCTGGCAATGAAGACTTGCACCCCAGGATCCTAAAAGAATATGTTAAAGTCATGATTGGTAATAAATAGAGGAGCAGGGAAGCCTGGGCGACATTAAACAGTTTAAAGGCAAGAAGGAATTGCCCTGGACATCTATAAACTTAAGCTCCATAGCTGGAAAAAAATGGGGAGCTGGTGGAAGACCTGAAGGTCTATGACAAAAAAAAAATCAATTTGCAAAGCACTTTCGAAAGGCAAGAGCATTAGCTAGCAAAGATGCGACATTTTCTTACACAAAGTTGGCAGCAGTAGAGAGATAGATTGCTCTACACAATGAGCAGAAGTATTGATTGGCATGCCACTTGGAGAGTGATCTGGAATATCCATCAGAATATTAAATGTCATAACTTCAACCGCACAATTCATCTTCTAGAATTTACTGCATGAATGCCAACACAAGAGTACCCAAAGGTAACCGTGGAACTTTATTTAAAACACCCGAAAGGGTCATTAAAATAAGCTTGCAATGAGATACGGTAGGTCCATGGGACATAATGCCTTTGTGACTTTAAATTACAGGAAAGAGGGGAGCTGCTTGTGTGGCTCAGAACAATCTTCAGTGCAACTGCTCAAAAGTGAAACCATGACAGTTAAAGTACTACATGCCTCATGGCACAATCTTATCCTGTGGGTTTGTGAATACCTCGTACATCTGTGTGTGCATATGGTCACTCACATGTGTTATTAATGTGTGGACATAAAGTCTTCGCTTCTTCTGAAGTCAAGAAAAGGAAGTTTGTGGTAGGTATTCTGAGGTAATAAGCTGGGAGTCTTAGGGAAGGAATTGGGTCTGTAGAGGTGTGTGTGTGTGTGTGTAACCTGGGATGTCAGCCCTGGACTCCCACCTTGTTTGACACAGGTCTCTTACTGTTCATCACTGTGTACACCAGGTAGCTAGCCTATGAGCTTGCAGGGTTTCCCCTGTCTCCACTTCCTATCCTGCCACAGGATTAACTTGGATTCCAGTTATGTACTGCTGCATCTGGTTTTCCCTAGGCATTGAGTATCTGAACTTGTTCTTCACACGTGTGTGAAATGCTTTACCCACTGACCTATCTCCTCAGACATAATTTTTAATATGTATACAATTAATCTGAATTGTTAAGTTTGTAATTAAAGCAGAGAAACAAAGCAATTATTAATACCATAGCCTGGGAGAAAGCAGAAACTTAGAAGCCATCGTAATCTCCAGCACAGAAGCAGCTCTAGTCCCTTCAGAGAAACAGAAATCACTATGTAACTCAAGGCTTTGACTCTTTTAGGGACGTTCTGTGAAGGGCATTTGCTACTCAGATATTGGTTCAGCAAATGTGGAGATCAGCAGACACCCCTCCCAGAAGGAGATACCTAATGAGCACTGTCACCTGGTAGGGATTTGGTAAAAGATACAGAACAGATGGTCTTCAAACTACAGGCAGCAGCACCAAGAGAAACACACAGGTAAACACTGCAGGCTCAGACACACTGGCTCCTTGAAAAGGCTGGAGAGCACTGCCCCACATGAGTCCCACAACACTGCCGGTCTAGATTGGATCAGAGCCCATATAACTAAAGGAAACCCGCTGCTCATTCAAGAGGGCCTCAAGCAAAAACCAGTATTCCAGCTGCTGGAGCACAACATTTAACCTCCCTCCCACCCTAACCCAGAGTAAGGAAAGGAGATTGACAGCCTTAGCAGGAGAGGAATGTGTCTGCCCAGCTACCTGACTGTGACCTTGAACAAGTCGTCCTCATTTGTTTTCACATATCTAAGATAGTATGACTAGTGGTTTCATTTTGTATGGCCTTAAATGCAATTTTTAATGTGATTTTCCATTCTGGGACAGACAGTACTTTGAGAAAACAAACTGCAACACAAAAATGAAATATTAGCGGTATTACACAAGTGATCTTTTTGGTAGAGAACCAACAATTTGTCTTAATTTTCCAGGCAGTTGGATCAACTGAAGTAGTTACTATGATAACCCAACACAAGCAAAAGTCAAAATATGGTGAACTCATTTCTTGCCACACAAATTTAGTGAGCATTTATTACAAGCTAAGGGTGATATGAAGACTAGAGATAGATGAAACAAATAAAGAAAACAAACTCCTGATGTATAGAAAAGAAAAGGCTTAGAGACTGGCCTAGACATAAATGTGCATGTCCTGATACCCTCACTGTGGGATTCTATTAGAACCATAAACAAAGTACCACCCAGAAAGAAGAGTTGATGCTATGATGCCTGCAATTCTGACCTTCACATCCAGTCATACTCAAGATCAAGGTACAAGGACTCACCATGCAGTACACATAATTGTCAAGGAATGTGAAAGCTATTAGAACTAATTTTTATAACTGGATACTAATCAATGTGTTTGTTGGCGTTGTTTTGAGTTAGTCGAGCATCTAATTGAATAATTGCAAAACTGGAGGACTAAAACAACTCAATTAATTGGTGGTTACTTCAGATTTCACAGTAGTAGGAACACTGTGTAAAAATTATAGATGTGACCTGGGAGTAGCAACATGTTTATGGAGACCTTCTTTTAAAATGTGTTCCCCATTACCATCCAATGCTTAATCAACGTAACTCTAGTTCAACAGAACAATTAACTAGTCTATCCATTCAGAGAATCCATCAGTTACAAACCGTGAGTGTCACTCACACAAAAGAAAAGATGAGTCATGGGGTTGGGGATTTAGCTCAGTGGTAGAGTGCTTGCCTAGCAAGCGCAAGGCCCTGGGTTCGGCCCCCAGCTCTGAAAAAAAAAAAAAAAAAGAGAAAAGATGAGTCAAGGGTTGTTCTTTAATAAGTGTGTTCCACTCAGTGCCTCGTTCAGACCTAAACAGCCTGAGAGTTGCACATGTTGGGCAGAGCTTCCAGAGCTAACCTGCATAAAATTAAATTTAACTCTAATGTAATTTCACTTCCAGCACGGTATTCTGTTGTCAATGTTAAGACCCTGAAGGAGTTTCGTTTTCCACGACCTCTGTAAAATAACAAGACGCATTTGCCACAGACAGAAAGCATCTCTGTGCTTCGTCTGCCAAGGGATCCTGTGATTGGAACGCACGCTCCCTGTTGCGTGTTGCTTCTCAGCTATGACATGTGTTTGGGTTACCGGGAGAGCTGCTACCATACTCTTAGAAGTTTGGATTCCACAGTACTAGTATTCCATCGAGATATGCACCTTGCAGCCTGTGTCCTCACAGAGCTGCTACCATACTCTTAGAAGTTTGGATTCCACAGTACTAGTATTCCATCGAGATATGCACCTTGCAGCCTGTGTCCTCACAGGCAATTCCTCGGAAGCAGTTAGTGGCACTCAACAAATTGCACCAACAAATCCCAACACATTACCTAAGGACTGTCGTGAAATGCAGACTGCAGCCTCCGTACTCCATTTGAACACCTTGGGAAGAGTATTCCTGGGTAGGGTAACATACCCTCCAGCCATGTTAAGTAATGACCTTAACACAGACCCTTGCCGAGTGTCGTGTGTGGGCTGCTCAGAGGAGAACAGTTGTGGTTAATGAGAGTGTTGTAGTTTCTCAGTAAAACAGAGAGATCTGACTACGGACCAACGAAGATTCTATCAAGACGTTAGTGTAAATTGGATGGCGTGTGATGACGATACTATGTCTTGATAAGAAAAAAACAATTTAAAGACTACTTGAGTCATGTTCTTAGTAGTGAAATGGCACGATACCTCAGGTTTGTTTTCAAATGCTCCAGGACATAAAAAGGCAGGCAATACAATACGTATACGTGGCATTGGAGGGGGATGGTGGTACTTCCATGGAATTTGATGGCAGTTTTTCCTAACTATTTGAAAGATGGTTATAAACGCTAGTGCCTACTGTTGTCATGGAAAGCCATTTATTTATTTATTTACTTATTTATTTATTTACTTATTTACACACACCTCTGAAAGACAGCTCATCATTGTCCTCTGCATTAATGGAGACGTCCTACTTACATAGGGGAAGTGACTCCCGTACTGCCAGATTTCTCCTTCTCATAGACACCTAACACTTTTCTTCATGAACTCCTCTCATTATTCTCCTCTGAAAACGGACTTGGAGTGTTTCCTTAGTCATGACTTATGGGCTGCTGTAGGAGATGACCTACAGCACTTTAATTTCTCTTTAAGAAATCTTCTGAGAGGATTTGCCTTAGTACTGCAATGACCTGATTGAGAGGTATTAGGAGGACCTGCATGATGGGGGACTAGGAGGGAGGGGGAGCTGATGTTGGGATGTAAGGCAAATAAACAATTTTTTTAAAGGAACTCCAGGACAAAAAGAAAAAGAAAAAAATCTCCTGAAATAAGGTGTTCTTTAATTTCAAGCAGAAATACACAGAATCTGAAGGCTAAGTAAAATGGGAGGTAAAAGTTAAATCAAGTGTACATAGTTTTCCAGCCTATACGACTTATTGTAAAAAGATGCAACTTGTAATACATTTAACATATGAGAATCAAGGTATTTGTCCTCCCTTCAACCTTGAAAATGCTTGTCTGTCATCCTGTCTCTCTAGAGCGCCCCCTAAAGGTAGCATATGTTCCTTTCGCATGGAAAATTATTTTGTGTCCCCCCCCAAAAAAAAAATATTTATTTGTACACATTTGATGAAAACAGTGAGCTCTGGTAATATCAATAATTTCCATCATTAAAAATAAAATATAGTTGTATTCATGGAGTCTGCTCAGAATATCTGAAGAACTGGTGTAAATATAATTTACACTTATAATTTTTAAAAGCTGCTTTGCTAAATTGCTGACTGAAGGAGAGAATTGGGAGCTCTCAGCATGGAAGCTAGTTAGAGGTTCTGATTTGGGACTGCAAAACACAGTGTGGGTTTCATGTGATTATACATAGAAGTGCATATGGTATGGATGCTGGCTTATAGTCCATGTTGACCACAACCCTTGATGTACGCAGGGGGAGTTTGCCCATTTATTCAGACTTCTTTCAGACCTTGGACTCTACTTTGAATACCAAGCACATTACATTTTGAAAATTCTAAATGCCTCTGGGATTAAGAGGTCAGTTTTGGGATTTCCTGGGATAGAATGGCTACAATGTATTGCCAATACATGACAGCTAGCATAGGTTTCGAATGAGACTTTGGTAAGAATGACTACAATGCATTGTCAGTACATGACAGCTAGCATAGATTATGAATGAGACCTTGGTTAAAGAGACTCCCTCCGGAAAGTTACAAAAGGCAATTGGCATAGCAGCCAGAGCGTCTTTCTCTTAAATACTTATCCCAAGGTCCTTAGCATCCTGGACAAATTACTCATTTCCTATAGAGTTCAGGCAGCTTAAGGAATAAGCTTTTCCCTAAGTCCTATGGCTCCACGTCATCCCATCTCCCTCACCCAAGACAACAGTCTGTTTGCTGACGTCAAGACAGCAGGCTTCTAGAGTTACACTATGGATATTTATCCTTACCTCCTAGTCTCTGACAGACCTGAAAGAAAGCCTATAATTTAATTGAGAATGAGGCTGCCATTCAGCGAGTGGGAACTTCCGAATCTTTATAGACAAGAAACTTCAGCATGGGCAGTGTTCCCCTATCTATGCACGTGCAGATGGAATTTTTGATGGTTCAGAACTAGATCTTTGGGAGTCATCATGTGCTTCCCTCCTAAGAGGGCCATAGTCACCCTGTAAAGAGGGTACTAAGAAGCACTGTGCTGAAATTATATACCCTTCCCCAATTACCAAGACATTCTACAATCCATGGAGTCTGCAGGGCATTAACTATGAGGAAACTACAAATGAGTCTTGAAGAAGCATCTTCATGATTAAAGATACTCAAGTAGAGAGAGAAAATTCAAAGACTTGGCCATCCTTCTTGTTTGTAGGAAAAGTACATAGAACTCTTGAGCTTAAGACAAGAGCTGCCCCCAACTCTGCCTGTCAGGCTCCCTTGGAAGCTTCATACTCAGGCTCCCACCAACTGTTTCCAATCTACAATGTTTCAAGCATATGGCAGTGGTCAAAAGCCTCCATTTCCTCACAGTCTTCAGTGGGACTGGGTCAGCCTTCGTAATGCACCACCCATGTGGGCATAGTAGCAGAGTCCAAACAAGTGTGGAAGCCTTTTTTCCCCACACAGAAAACCCCAATGACAAACAATAGGTAAGAAGGTCAGAAGATACACAGGACAAAAAGAAATAGCAAAGTCAAGCTTTTTGCTTCCTTATTACCTGAGTAAGCCCAGGACAGTACTAAGAGGTATAGATACAGATATATAGATATAGATATAGATATAGATATAGATATAGATATAGATATAGATATAGATATAGATATAGATATAGATATAGATGTAGATGTAGATGTAGATATAGATAAGATATAGTTGTAGATAGATAGATATCCCTTACATTTCTTCTCCTTTGATAGACAGACTGCTGTGGACACAAAGCCTCAAACCTATAAAGAACGGTAGGACACAGAAACTCCCTCGACTCCACCCAGCAGCTGACTCACATAGATGCAAAGACCCAAGCCAAAAGTCTTGAGAACTCTTAATGGAAGACTTGGGGGAAGGATTTAGGACCCCGAAGAGGATAGGAACTCCACAAGCAGACCGACCGAGTCAACTGGACCCTTCGAGCTCTCAGAGACTGAACCACCAATCAAAGAACACACACAGGTTGTACCTAGCCCCTGCCCCCTGCACATATATGGCAGATGTGCAACTTGGTCTTCATGTGGGTCCCGAACAACCAAAGCAGGGGCTGTCTCTAAAGCTGTTGCCTGTCTACATAGTATGTTCCCCTTCTGGGCTGCCTTGTCTGGCCTCAGTGGTAGAGAATGTGCCTAGCCCTACAGACTTGAGGTGCCAAGGTTGGGGTATACCCATGGGGGCCTCTACCCTCTCAGAGGAAAAGGGGAAGGGTCATTGGGGGAGGGACTGTGGGAAGAGGCACCGATCAGATTGTAAAGTGAATAAAAAACAAGCGAAAATGACACCAGCAAAAATAAGAGAGATAAAAAAGAAAAGAAAAGAGAACGAAACTCTCTCAAAACTAATCATGCCTCTAAATATTAGCACTTTTTCAGGCAAAACAAAATCCAGCATAAATCTCTATATGCAAGGGGAAGTTTTGGGCTACAGAAATGCCTTGTCGGTAGTACAAGTAAATAAGCTTTTCTCCTTACTCAAATCCAGTGTTCTCATCCCCATTGCAGAGGGAGACTCCAGAGTTAAGAGAGATCTGTCGACTTGTCTGACACCTAGAAGTGACTGGCAGACATGTCACGCCAGGCCATCATGAAGCCACGCTTACAGTGACTGCATTACTTACAAAACCCACCATCGAAGTGGGACAAGCGTCGATTCCGTTTTGGGAATTTTGTTCATAAGAATGCAAAGATAAGTAAGTCAGTGTTCTCCAGGGTTTTCCAGTCAAAATGGAACTTACAAAGTATTGATGTGGGAGCTGGAGAGATGGCTCAGTGGTTTAGAGCACAAACTGCTCTTCTACAGGTCCTGAGTTCAATTCCCAGCAACTACAAGGTGGCTCACAACCATCTGTAATGAGATCTGATGCCCTCTTCTAGTGTGTCTGAAGACAGCTACAGTGTACTCACATGCATAAAGCAAACAAATAAATCTTCTTTTAGAATATTGATTTTGAGATTGTAAGGAAATGTTTGCTTGTTTGATTAATTCGTTGATTTTTATTTTATGGAAAAACGTCTCACTATGTAACCCAGACTGACTTTGAACTTATTACCCTCCTTCTTCAGTCTCCTTCTACTTTACTTGTTCTATATGACCAGTTCCACATTATGGGTAAAGACCAAGGAAAAGTACTATGTGGGTGTCTATATGTATTTACATGTGTTCAAAAATGTTCACAGAGCAGAGGGAGACCACAAAAGCCATCTCCTTGGGTACATACATCAATTGCCCAAAGGACTGAGATTAATGACAGCTTAATATAGGGCAATATATACATATACTATACATATGTGTATATCATACATATATGTATATGTGTATATTATACATATATGTGTATATTATACATATATACATATATATTTGTTGGTTAGCAGTGTGCAGATAGTTTTTTACAGCAATAGCTAAAGGCAGACACCCACCTTCATATGGTCTTAAGTAACCCTGTAAGAGTCACAGATTATTTAGTGGGATTCCTTGTCACCACTAAGTCATAAGAGCACAATGGTATATTGCTGAGAGGAAATCATGCAGGTGCCTCTAAAGGAGAGCTCCCTGCAGCAAACACCAAGTAAAGATAAAGCCGTGGCATCTAAGTACACCTCCCTCTATGGTAAGGCCATGTGTGTGAGCTGTGCACAACATATGTAGATTCTTTTTTAATCTGTCACAGATCCGAGTTGTGCATCATATCTACTAACATAATAATATCAACTGCCCTTTTCCAAATTGAAATGCCCCTGCATCTTGGGGCATTAAGATGAGACCTGGAAGTAGGATGAACTTCCTTCAAACAGAACATTAAAGGAGAAATGCGCTGTAAGCAGGAACAACAGTAGGAATGTCACCAGGAAGGTATAGAAACAGCCGGTGAGGAGGAAGGACTGCAGAGAGTGTGCAGAGGGCTCGGGAAGGGGAGTTTGGAACCTCCGTGTCCAACAGTCTCCAACCGCTTTCTCACAAAGACACCAAAGAGTTTGCAAGTTTTCTCTTTTACCAAAAGTAAAATTTGAAGCAAGACATGATTTGTTTGAATCCTTCCCATGCGCTAGGCACTGCACCAAGCACTTGAAACCTATCCCGTTTAATTTTTGCAGCAGCCTTGCAGTGGGCACCACTATTCTCCTTCCCGTACCTGGAACTGAGTCACCCGCCCAAAGCCACAGAGGTGGGATTAGGTCCAAATACGAACCTCCTCACATCCAAACCCCCCATTTCTACGTTGTACAGGGCTGCTTACCTTCTGTGTGGGTCACTGTGACAACTTAAAGGATAAAACGTTATTTTGACTCATGGTTTCAGGAGTCTCTGGACTGTGCCATTTCTGAGCCTGTGCTAAAAAAGACCATCACTCAAGGGAGAGCATGACATACAAAAGCTGTTTACCTCACCTCATGACAAGCAGGAAGTAGAGAAAAAGGAAGAAGCCTGGGCCCTCTAAACATATCCTCCATGACCAAACTTCCTCCATCTAGGCCCCGACTAATAAAGGTTCTACCTCCCAAGCAACACAGTCTGGCTCCCAAGGCTCTACTGCACACCGTCTGGGTCCAACCTACAACAGTCTGCCTGTTATGGCTTAGTTTCCCTCACTATCCAGTGCTTGTCTGCTTTCCAGAATATTCTATGTGCATCTCCCAGATGAGACTCAAAGATATGTGTGTGTATATATATATATATATATATATATATATATATATATATATATATATATATATAGAGAGAGAGAGAGAGAGAGAGAGAGAGAGAGAGAGAGTGTCCAGGTGAAAACTCTAATGTCTAACTATGTACATATCCCAAAACTTACCTATGTGAAAAAAATATAACTTCCATTCTCAGTACTCACTAGCAGGATTGGAGATTTGGCTCGATGATAGAGTGACTGCCTAGCAAGCGCAAGGCCATGGGTTTGGTCCCCACCCAACGCCAGGAAAGAGAAATCTCAATACTCACGAGCAATGAGCCCCACAGCTGTGGAGAGCTGACAATGTGGGCAGGAAAACAGACAGGCAAAGAAAAAGAAGAATGTAGTCAAGCCCCAAGGAAAAAATGTTAACATCCGGAACCAATTCACCCACACAGGCTGAGGAGCATTACACCCAGATCTCCATAACACTCCTCATTACTGCAGCCACACACACACACACACACACACACACACACACACACACACACACACACGCATGCTTAGTTTGCTATCTGCTCAGACTGGCCTTGCCTATGCAGGCAGCCCCATCAGCAGTACCTACCACCCAGTCAGAATATCACAGAGAGGCCTTAAATCTCTGTGATGTCACAGTCTAATCTGGGTAATGGACAGATGTACCAGAAGGCATCTAATGTTCCCTGGATTTAAACCAGTCATGCAGTTCTGAATACTAGAGGAGAGACGGAATGGCCAAAGTCAGGCAAGTGACACATCTCCCACAATCTCACACAATCTCTATTTCGACTTGGACAGATCTCGAGGGCCGGAGCCAGAAAAGCGCACCATTGCAGCATTCACCTCAGCATCTGCACCTCAAGAATCCATGCATTCCTTGGGAAAGGAAGTGGACCTGGAGCTTCATAAGCTCCTGTTGCCTCAAGAACGTATCAAATCCCAAAGATGAGTGGCCGGCGTGGAGCAGGGCTGGCAAGGAAAAAGCAAAGCTGTAAAACAGACAGACTCTCACATCTTGCTCATTTCAGCTTGTAAAGGCTCCTTTTCTATCCTTGGGCACAGCAGACAGGAATGGAACCGACTGTGCGATTAAATAGCCAAGAACTGCATTAATGGAGTGTGTGTGTGTGTGTGTGTGTGTGTGTGTGTGTGTGTGTGTGTGTGTGTGTGTGTGTGTATTTGGAAATCAGGGAGGTAAACGGGTGTAGATTTTCTCCAAATCCCTGTTGGAGACATCTGGCTCTCTAAGAGAGGAAGGTTACATAGAGTGGGAGGGAAAGAGATGGAGAGACAGTGAACAGGTGGGCAAAAGAAAGTAAAGAAGCTCTCCGATAAGTTCCTCGTAACTGACCGGATACTGGCACCTCATCCATGACAGCAGGAGAGGAGAAATGGACCTTGAATGTAGGTGTTTATCTAGATGACAGATTCCTGAGAATAACAGGCCTCAGAGCAAACAAGGCTGCTCCAAATAGAGCTGTTGCAAACAAACGAATCAGGGCAGCCACTGAGAGGTTAACGTTAAAGCCGCCGCCGACTGGAAGAGTGGGTGTACTTGCCGTGGGTCCTCAAGGCAGTTTCCTAATCCTCCGGCATTAAAAGGAAGCCACTGTGGAAATCAGAATCTCTTCCTTTGTAAATTCAATCCATGGCAAAGGGATTTCAGCTGTGATTGCTGACTTTGAGAAAATCAGCAGTACTTAGGAGCGCGGGAACTGCCCGTCGCTGCAACTGATACTTTCCTAAGCTGTTCCATTTTGAATCAATTACCAATAAAACTCCATCCATCCCATCGTGAGTGGAGAAGGGGAATGGGTAAAACAGGGCAGTTAGTCGTCCTGAATCTCACTGCAGAAGGGGATTTAGGATGAGGAGGCTTTAGGTCTATTCAATATGTAGCCACTACCCTTCAGACTGGAGATGTCTGTTCTTTACAGTCCAAAAAAATCAGAGTGCATCGAGAGGGAAGGCTGAACATGTCCCATCCTAAAGATCCTGGATTAGGAACGCCACTGACTCTGCTGCCACTGGAACCCTCTACAGTGGGTGTCACTGAAGCCACCTGAAGACGGGGGGGGGGGGGCTAACAACAGAGAGGCAGGGACCTAAAAGTATAAATCAGATCTTCCTATGATTAATGATCAGTTTGGGGTACAGCAGGCAGCAAGCTCAAAAATGTTCTCCCTAAAGCAGTTAAAAATCATCTCAGCCAGACTGTGGTGGCACACAGCACCCAGGAGGATCTCTGTTAGTTCGAAGCCAGCCTGCTTCAGAGAGAGAATTCCAGGACAGCCAGGACTACACAGGAAAACCTTTGTCTTAGAAAACAAAAACAAAACAAAGCAAAGTCCCCAGAGGAAACGGTAGAGAGCTCTGGAGACTGGTGGCAGGCACAGCTAAGGTTCAGACTCCTGCCAGCCGGGTTAGAGTAAACTGGAGTTATCATGGCTGTATGGTGAATGTTTTTAAACCTCAATTTCCTGGTCTGCACAATGGAGAAACAATGATTTTTTTTCTCTGAGGATTAGCGGGTAAGTGTGATAAGAGAATGATTAAGGGCCTGGATAGGTGTCCCAGTGGTTAGGAACACTTGCCTCTCTCTCTCACAGCACACACATTTAAAAACAATTTTTAAAAAATGTGAGGAAATGAACAGCTATCTGGCTTGAAAAGGCTTTCACAGAAGGAGGCCTGACTTGCTACAGGAACGGGCAGTTCCCTTCCCTGCAGGGTCGGGGCCTGAGGATTTATTCTGAAAGGTCCTAGGCTGCCAGGAAGAAGTCCAGAGGGGCACCGCTTCTCCACTGTCAGGAAACACTATGAAGGAGGTATAGGATGCAGCCTCATTAAAAACAAAAAGAGCATTTGTATGTATTTCTATAGTGAAGCAAGCACTTTACCTCCGTCCATTATAGTATGAGGGTTCTTTTTTTCCACCCCATTTGAAGGATTTTTTTTGTGATCTATTCTCTTGATGTTAATCATTCTAAGGGGTACAATGGAGTCTCAAAGTATTTGTAATTTGCATTTTATTAATAGGTAAAAATGTTGAAATTTTTATTGGATATGTTTTTATTTACATTTACAAATGTTGTCCCCCCCCCCGTCCCCCTTCTTCTATGTTCCCCCACCCAACCTCCCACCCCTTCCTGCCTCCCCACCCTGACATTCCCCTACACTGGGGGTGGGGGAGGGGTCCAGCCTTGACAGGACCAAGGACTTCTCCCATTGGTACTCAACAAGGCCATCCTCTGTTACACATGCTGGGAGCTCTGGTTGGTTGGCATTGTTGTTCTTATGGGGTTGCAAACCCCTTCAGCTCCTTCAATCCTTTCTCTAACTCTTTAAAAACTAAAAAAACAAACAACAACAAAAATCAAAAACAGAAAACGATCAATTTTTATCATCTGAAAGCAAGAAAAATGGGCACACCAAGGTGGTCAAATGAGGGGTCTAGTTCAGGCTAGCCCAGGACTCCTTCTCTCTTGAGTCCCAAGCTCTTTTCCCCTCATTTTCAGGTGTTCTTTTAAGTTAATCTCCTGGTGCCTGAGAGGTGGCTCAGCATTTAAAAGCACAGGCTACCCTCTCAGAGGAAGAGGGTTAGAACCCCAGCACTCACAGGGTGGCTCGCACTGCCTGTAAGTCTGGTTCCAGGCCATCCAGTGTTCTCTTCTGGACTCCAACAGGCACTGCACACATGTGGTGCACAGACATACATGTAGGCAAAACTCCCATACACATTTTTTTTTAAAAAGGAAGAATCTAAGTTATCTCTTAAACTTACCCCTTAATTTCTTCCTGATTTCCCCCTCCTCCTCTGCCTCTCATCTTTTCTCTCCCTCTCATCTCTCTCTCTCATACATGTGTACACATACAAACACACACACAGAACCACCCACACATACACAGACACACTCACATGCACACGCGCAAACACTTGTTGTAGCTCTAGTCTTTTAACTCAACCAAACAGCACGGTAGTCCAAAATTACTGTGCATTCAACTAATTATTGTAATCCTGGAGCTCCTTGAGAATATGGCTTTTAAAGGAAGAGTTAATCTTCCTGTTTCCTATTTGGCAAGGGCTAGCCTTCTGGGGACTCTGGGTTGCAAGTAGAAACTGACCATGGAGCTCTGGTGTTTCTCTACTTCCTGCCCCCAGACATCCCGCTCTGTCCCCTAAGAGCTGAGTTCGGGGGTTAATCTGAATGGTGCAGCCCTACCGTCCATCTAAGGCACAGTAGCCATGGGCCTCCATCCTTGGACACCCCAACTTCCTCCCTTCCAGCTCATCATGTTCTGGCTTTTGTCTCAGTGGAACATTGAGTCACAACAGCTCTCAGTTCTACTTGTTTATTTACCACACATACTTGGACTCTGTACTGCCTCTACCTCGGCCTGTCAATGGGATGCAGAGCCAACTCCTAGGAAAAACTAGGGAAATGCACACCGGCTGCTCACAGAGTGCAATGTTCTCCCATTGCATACTCAGGCTAGTCACTAAAGTGACAATTATTGTCAGCTCACGTGGACCGTCAAACATTGAGCTAAATCTTTTCTCCCTGTGTGTGTGTGTGTGTGTGTGTGTGTGTGTGTGTGTGTCTGTGTGTGTGTACCATCTCAGCCGATCCTAGTAACAACCACTGGTAATAAATGAACACACATATTGTTACTATTCCACAGAGGCAAAAACTTGTGTTAAGGGACATTAAGCTGCCCAAGATCATGCAATTAGGAAGCCTTGGAACCAGAGCTCTGAAGCAAGCAATGTGACTCCAAGAATATGGGCTTTGAACCAGGACCCTATGATGCATTCATTGCACATAACACAAGGCTGGAGAGATGGCTCAATGGTTAGGAGCACTGGCTACTCTTCCAGAGACTTTGCATTCAATTCAAAACTACATGGTGGTCCACAAACGTCTGTAACAAGATCTGATGCCCTTTAGCATGCAGGTGTACGTGCAGATAGAGCATTCATACATGTAAGATAAATATAAATAAATAAATAAATAAATAAATAAATCATTTTTTATTTTTGTTTTCTAGACAGAATTTCTCTGCATAGCCCTAGCTATTCTAGAACTCACTGTGTAGACCAGCTCCATCTTAAACTCAGAGAGCTGCCTGCCTCTACCTCTCAAGGGCTGGGATTAAAGGTATGCACCACCATGCCTGGCAATTTTTTAAAAAGAAAGAAGGGAGAAATAAAGCAACAAGAGTAACTCTTTTTTCATATGTGTACTTGCTGCATGTAAACAGTTAGAAATATGTATGTAAGTGTGCATATATGTATACTTTATATGTCAACACAATGGCCGATACAGTTACATAGCCAATAATGTATAATGTTGCTATTTGTATTGGGCTATGAATGTCATTGCCTTTTATTGTTTACTAAATGCTAAGCTTTCAAAAAATAACAAAACAAAAACAAAACAAAACAAAACAAAAACAAAAGTAATCAGAACAAAATCCTTCTACAGCAATCTCCAGAGTAACAGTGAGCAAGGGAAAATAGTAAAATTTGTATATCCCAGGCTTGCAGGAGTCCAAATGGAGTCTGTGTAAAACGAGGTCATAGATGAGAGTGGGAAGCCAGCACGTGGGGGGGGGTGGGACGGACGGACAAGTCTGTAAGAGAGCAGGGCCTCACAAGATAGGAACCAGAGAAACACCGCTAGGTGTGTGCAGGGCCTGGGTTTTGCCTCTGACCCTGCCCTCAAGTTCAGCTGCTATGAATAGAGGTCTTGAATGCTAAGCTGCCTTCTGATCTATCTTGTTGACAAGCCTTTTGCCTGTTACTAAGTCATCCTTTTAGCATTCTCATGTCCTTGCCAGATCAAGGTCTCAGCTTAGCAGGCTAGACATGGAAAATAGTTCCTGGTGCTTTCCATCAGACCCAGGCAGGGATAGAGGGCGAGCGGTTTTCCCCCAATTCAGCTCACCAGTGATACATTACTTTGCTCAATCTTTATTTTGCAGATGCTTGATTTTCCTGATTATTTCTGGGAATTGAACAGAACGTAGTCAAAGGGTAAATCATTTGCATTTCCTTTCAGTTCACTGGTGCCCCAGAGCTCTTGTTGGCCTTTTTCATTTAGGCATCAAACACATAGGACTGAAATCACCGCTCTCTGATTTCTGAACATGTGATATTAATATAATATAATTTCAAGAGCTCCATGAAAGCACCTAATTTTAGCTCTAAAATGTTTTGACCTTAGATTGGTATTACTGCAACGTTCCACAAGTGCAGTAAAATTTCCCTCATTCCACCGGTGTAAAAGGGCGGGTCAAGTATTGGCCAAGGTGCACTCGGAGAAAGTGTTAATATGTTCAAAACAAAAGCTCACAGGGGCAGTGGAATCTTGTGGCTAAATGGGCTTCATGTTTCATTTGAAACTGGCTCTCTCACCTCACAAGCCAGAAATCAGGGCCTCACTAGCTGCTATGAAACAATTTTAAAACTTTCTTTCAACATTAATATGTCTGCTTTTATATTCCTGCTTCAACGTTAATACCAAAGCCAGCCCTAGAATTTAAGCTTCCTGCTTTAAGTGAGTCCCGCCCTCTTCCTACCACAATACAGGGACATAGAATAGAATCTGGAGAGAGGGGGTGGGTGTCTTTGTTGTGAAGCCTTTGAGAAGAATCATAGGCAACGTCCTTCCTCTGGTTTCTGAACCTTCTTGTCCTTTTGGATTGGAGCCAGATTACTCCGTGCGTCTACATTTTAAATTGAACGGTTTTCTTTTCTCCTTCTTCTACTAAATGGTGGATAGATACAGTCTTTCTGCTCTAGGCTGGTAACACCTGTGACAATGACAAGTCAAATGACTGATTAAGCTTCTGGATTGAAAAACATTGAATTCAAGGGATGCTTGCTGCGGGCCACTGACCCAAAATACTTTGCCCCTTCCCATTAAGAAGACCAGTAGTGAGTTTTTGCTTTTGTTGTTGTTTTGTTTTGGACACACTCGAGCTACCTAACTCCAGGCTTAGATCCAGGCCATTCTGGTCTGGCACAGTGGGTGGCCTGAGGCAGGATTTCCCTTTACCCACTAAGACTGAGCTCACCAGAGAGGCCTTCCTGTTGAATTTGGTGATTTCTACGAGCCAATCTCAAGTCTACTTTGAAAAGTTGAGTGAGTTCCCTTTTAAGAAAGTCACTGCTTGTCTGTTCACAGTCTCCCTGAGAACAGCCAAGGACAGGATCTGTCCGCAGGGGGCAATGCAGGGTTCTGAAAGGACTCTACCTTAGGCAAGGTAACAACGGTACGATTCTCTTTAACAGACTGGCTACAATATTTACTGACCCTAGAATTACCCATTTGGAAATGGTTAAGGATTAAAAGTTCTACAGGCCCAGGGATTCTTGCTTTCTAATTGCTAATGTTTGAAGTCAGTTTGATTCCTCGGAAATTTGTTCAGCCTGATGAAAGCAAAACTCAAACTCCCCTCGGGGCTCGAGGTGTAAGATCTTTGGGTTCCGTTGTTTTTCTTTCGTTGTTTGGGGGGAGTCTGATTGTTTTGAGGGATGGCTTCTCCTAGGACTTCCCGGGTTAGTCAGGAGATCCTCGCACTCTTCCAGTATGTAATTAGAGCGACACTGCGCAAGGCCCATCACTCGAGATTCGAAACTCCACAAACAAAACAAAACAAAACAAAACAAGGCTCAGCTGCTCCCTCCTCCCGTCCCCCGGGTGCCTGCATCCCCGGCCCCACCGGCCAGCATCCGTGCTCCACAGAGCTGAGCCCAAAGTTGTTCAGGGGACACCGCGATCTCCACCTTTCTGCGCTGCGGAGTCCTAAGTGACTGGCCCAGTGAGACCGATGCGGCTTCTGAACACTTGTGAAGATTATCCGAATTTCCCCAGATATGGATTCACAGGGAAGGATCCAATCTAGTCCCTTCCCTGGTGAAATGTCAGCTGAAATTTCTTGAGAGATTCCGAAAACAGCTATCGTCCCACCCCACCCCCACCCCCACCCCCACCCCGCGAAAACAGGGCAGCCGAAGTGAGGCGGGAGGAGCAGAGAGCTAGGATCCTTAGAGGTGCTATCCTTATGTTGGGAAAGACAGGGAACATCAGAGAAGGCCGCGGGTATGGGATTTAGGGAATCTGTTCGCCTAGTTAGATGTACACAAAAGTTCCCAGGCTCCCACTAGAGGTTTAAGAATCTCTAATAAAATGAAACTTTACACACCTTGGGATGAGTTTGTCTTTGGGTTTTGTTTCTTTTTGTTTGTTTTATTGAGACACTTTGTAGCCCTGGCTGGCCCGGAACTCTTTAAAGAGCACGCTGGGCTTGAACTCACTCAAGTCCAACTGACGCTGCCTACTGATTACTGGACTAAAAGCGCGACTAAAAGCACGAGCCTCCACACCCGCGCTCATCTCCAGTATCCCTGGGAGTTCGTGTGTTTGTTGATTTTCTTTAGGTCTCATCCTATAAAACATGCAGCAGTTTTCTGCACGCATCTCATCTAAGCTTTGACAGCTATGTGATGGAATAAAAAAGAAAGAAAAGAAATAGAAGTCAATTAGGGGATACAGTCCTACATTATTTTATATATTCATCAATTAATTTTTTTCCAATGTGCAATGCTTATCTCAACTCTATAATATATACTTATTATCCAAATTTCTCCTATTCCGTTTACTTCCTGGGGGAGGCATGAAATTACCTCCTAGAATTGAAAGTAACATTCTGTCCATACAAACTAAAAGTGGCATTATCCACAAAATTTAATAACTACTTAAGGGAGAAAACTTGGTATCAGTGTCTAGTGTTGTTTTACAATTTCATTTGCTGATATTTCTCTTAGAATTTGTTCAAAATCGTTGGGTGGGTCAAAGGGATAAGTGGAAACACTCAGTATCTAGAAGTTTCAAATATTAAATTCTGCAGAATATGTACACATAAAAACTCACAAGCTGGGTGACTGTGGCCTTTAGTTCCAGCACTCAGGAAGCAGAGGCAGGCAGATCTCTGAGACTGGGCACAGCCTAGTATACAAAGCAAGTTCTAGGACAGCCAGGGTTACATAAAGAAACTCTATCTTGAAACACACACACACACACACACAGAGAGAGAGAGAGAGAGAGAGAGAGAGAGAGAGAGAGAGAGAGAGAGAGAGAAACTCACAAACCTTTGCCTTTTTAATGTTGTGTGTTCCTAATCTGTTAAACTTGCACCCTACACACAAGGCAGTTTGTGGGGCTGGGGAGGCAACAACTTCTTCTGGAGATGGTTCTGAGGTTTCCCATGGATAGAGTATTCACAGGCGCTGTGGTGTTCCAGTGCATAAACGTGTCCTTTTTTTACACCTTTGTAACGGGGAAAGCTGGATTCTAGTCTGTTTGTTCATTTGTTTTAAATTCGGAGTCCATGTAGAGATTGCCTGTTTTCACTTCTACTATGAAAAGGTCCTTAGCAGTTTGTACGCAACCAAACACCCAGCCTCTAAGCGAAGCCATTAACTGCTGAATACATGTCGATTAATCCTCTCCAGTTGTTTAAGTTCCCCACATCTTCCATTTCACAGCAGGTCCTCCCTACCAAGTCTCATTTTTCCACCCGGACACTTGGAGCAAGGGCCTCACTTAAATTAAGTAATGATTATCCTTCCCCCAAAGAAGTGTAAACAGACCTGATTTATAAATTTGCTAATTGCTGTTCCCAGTGCAGACCCAGGGAGTATCTCAATCACATGCATATAAAATTCCAGGCTTACTAAAAACCAGAAGAGGCAAAGTCAGAATAAACCCCATGCATAGGAGAGGGCGAAGAGATCCCACAGTCAATAGTTACTGTGTTGCCCTCTTTGAAAAAAAAATTATTCCAAAAAAATCAAAACTTGAGCCTTAGATGAGCGAGTGGTTTCAATAATGTCTATTCAACTGGTCTGGGTTTTGTGAGTAAGAAAGACCAGCTATACTTCTGGGCTGCTCATCAGCTAGATCTCTGCATTTCCAGGATGGAGAAAGAAAAGTGGCATTCCAATCTACTCTTTAGCCCTGTGGAATTTGCACCGGTCAACCCTCCCTTGCCCCTACCACACACACTTTTTCTACTCTGAGACCACACCACCACACTGAAAGGAATTTACACATACATTTTTTTTACAGTAGCTATATTTGTCCTGACATAAGAACAGAGTTCTAGTGGGGTCCGTGATTAGAATCTCCAAAGAATTTGTGCCTCATATTAATATTGAGTTTTTTGGCTAACAGTCTTACTGTGATAGATCTGGAATAGTCAGCTTTTTAATGAAAGCAATGGATGTTATAGGGTAGGCTTAAGTAAACAACATTTAGGTCTTCTGATCTGGCCTGAATTTGTCTAATCTGATAGGTGGGATTAAGGTGAGGGTGCACTTCCATTAGAGTTGTGTCCACATGCCAAAAGAAAAGAGAAAATACTGTACAGAGAAACAGGGAACACACTTTACTGTTCTGTTTTTGTTTTTTTGTTTTTGTTTGTTTGTTTTGTTGTTGTTGGATTGACCCTCAGGTTAGGGACTCTAGACCATTCTACACTCACACCACACAGACTAAAAACATTTTGCATTAATAATCGTCTTTCATAATTAAAATTTTACAGCTCTGGGGTTATAGATATGGAGGTGCAGTTAATTTCTGTTTGAATTCCGCTCCAAGAAATTTCATTCTTTCTTTCTGCACAAACATTATCTTACGATACGAACTCTGGGGATTTCATCTACAAACTCAGTAGATGTAAAGTGGCTGGAGGAAAACGAAAAAGTTCAAGGACTAAAGTAAGAAATCCGGAAATGGAGAATCCAGGGGGAAAAAAACAAATTGAGAATTTCAAGCCCCCAAGGTTGTGAGCAGATTTGCATAGGGAAGCCTTCGTTGGGGGTGGGGGGTGAGTGCCAAAGAGGAATATGAAATCCCTTGGACTGTAGACTAGAGGTGTAGGGGTGAGTCCTCCGAACCCCGAACCTCGGCGAACGTATCGCGCAGACCCGTTTGTCAACCCTGAGCCTGGTGTGAGGAAGCCTGAGGATGAGGTTAACTACCGAGAAGTAAACCGCAGGAAGGTCCACTTGGCTGCCTCTCACAGGAAACCCGGGCCATCTAAATTTCCCTCAGTCCCAGGCCTCCTAGCAGCCGACTAGCAGTCCACTATTGTTATTTCTGTAAGGTGGGCTGAGTTAGGATTACTCTGCTTTTCAACCGCTGCCTTCTACACCGCTGGGATTTTAAGTAGTCTCCACAGCCAATTCCTACTGCCTAGCCGCGGATAAATAGGACCGGTTTTCCAAGCCCCGCGTATCCACAGAAGTCTACCTTAGACACTGACACGCGTTTGAAACGACACCTTGGCCCTCATTTTCCAGTGAAAGGTTGAATGTCTTTGGTTAGACCACCCTCTCCAAGCAAAGACAAATTGGATCCTTACCTCCTACTCCTCCTCTGCTTCTTCTTTCACACAAGATCATTTACCAAGGAGGTGGCCTCTGAGGAAGGCCGTTTTGAAGGCAAACTTCCAAGTCCCACTAAATAATCCCTTCCCTGGTGCTTGGTGCACCCTGGACGTTCTGCTTATGTGTCGGGGTAGTGTACACAGCACAGAGGAATAACAGTTCTATGCGCAGGCCTCTAGCCCAGGCAAATCCTCCCGAGCTGCTTACGGTCCCGTACACCTTACCCTGGCCATCTGAACCCCGTGCTTAACGTTGGTGTTCCTTCCACTGACATCCAACTCATTCCTCTATATCCGTTTCTCAAACGTCAGCGCGGAGTCACTTGCTCCCTTTCACCCCATTTCCCTATTGGGAATGGGGTGGGTATAATGTCAGGATTAAAATCTCAGTTTTGCTCTGAGCGAACAAACAATACACTGGAAGATTAATTAATGTGACCAATTGGTCACAGTAACTCGGCGGTAACTAGAAACAAAGTGCTTTGGGGCCGTTGAGGTTTGTCCCTGTCTCCTTTCACGAGAGTTTGCGCGCGTGAAACGTTAAGCAATTCTGCTTAGCCCGAGTGTGCTTGAATGTGCTTGCCTGTACCTGCCCACCCGCGACCGATGCCACCTCCCTACGCGGGTGGAACCCGGGGCTGGCTGAAAGGCCTTCGGCCTGCAGCCTGGAAAGGGGGAAATCCCTTCCCAGAAGGTTTGAATTATTTCGCTCCGCAGGAGACCGGGCCTTGGCCATACTTCGCTGAAGATTCGGGCGGGAAATATCCAAACCAGAGATGTGGGAAGGAAACCCGGTGGAGCGTCGGATGGGACAGAGCGCAGAGGGCGCCGCCGCGCGCTCGAAATACATTTTCAAGGCCGCAGCCGCAGCAGCTGCTCCGCCAATCCTGGGTGAAAAGGATTCTTCTGTTGGGCTTAGCCACCGGCCAGGGCCTCGAGACTCTCTCCCGCTGGTGGCCTCTAAGTCCTAGAGACTTCTCCGAAAGACAGAGAGCGCGAGAGCGAGTGCCATTAGGAGACTAGGGTGGCAAGGGTCTGTACCGAAGTCCCGCAGGCCTTGAGATTTGGGAGGCCACAAGGCTTCCGTGAAAGTTTTTAAAAGTAGTACTGTGTCTCTGACCGATGAGTGGCCTCCAGAGTGGAGGTCTTGGCCAGTTGATCACCCCCATCCCACCCGGATCCCCCGCTACAGGTTGGCGCCCCAGGCTTCGGGTGCTCAGATGCCAACTAAAGCCAGCTTTGTCCAGACCTAGAGAGAAAATCGGGTCTTGGAAGAGCAAAGTGCCAGCTTTTTAGTCTCTTAGTTAAAGTTTGCTTTGCTGTTCAACTTTACAATTTGGGCCCTGGGTTGTTGGATGGTCTTGTTGGTTTCGACTCAGGTAGGGCCGAACAGGTCAAAGAGAAGATGGAGAGAACTACTACGAATACGACTACTTTGCCCCAGGCCCCAGGCAGTTTTGGTTTTATTTTGTATTTATTTTCTCCCTTTGCCTAAGACCAACGAACCACATAGCAATTTCTCCCTCCCTAGTAGAAAACAAATCCTGAAACCCATCAGGAGAAAGCCACTGCTCTGAACAGGATAGGTCAGCCATCTAAAAGATTGCCCCATATGTGTCTGTATGTGGGGGTGAGGAAACTACATTAGAGGAGGAAGAAAAGCTACATAACCCCCAATTTCTGCTCACAAATTGTGCAGTTGGGTGCAGAACGGGCAGCTATGACACCAGGGTTCGGCCTGTCTCCAACCAAGCTCCCCCTCCCCCCTTTTTTCCCCTGAAGGATAATTTCTCATCCCAAATCCAGAGCAAAAGAAAGGCTCTAAGTCGTTGCCAGAACTCCAACCTGAGAGGCCCAAGGCCAGCTGGGTTACCTAATGTTTTCAATTTTTAATTCCTTCTTCTGAAACTTTGTACATTAATTCATTTCAGTGTTTTCTAGCTCCAGTGTACTCTCCACCTTTTTAAACAGGTGATCAAATGATGGGACAGAGCGGCTGGACTGTGTGGCTCAGGGTTAGCTCTATATTCCATCCCATCTTCATCAGGCCCAGACTGCGGCTCCTAAACAAAATTCTGGAGACTGACTCTCCACATTCAAGTGTCTGGAATATTCTCTTTTTCAGCCCCTCTCTCTTTGCTCCCCTCATGTATGGCTGAGAAAGACAGAGGATGGGAGCTGTGAACTATGTCCACCATTTCATCCCTTTGGAGCTTAAGACACCAGACACACTCCCAGCAACCTCAATTCTCCCCCAGAGAAAAGCACCCTTGACCAGACGTCAGTCTTGCTAAGTCGAAGAATTTCTCTCTTCTCCACTGTCAGGAAAATAAAATAACAGAAACCCCCAAATCGAAAGTTGTCATGCGGCCTGCAAGACATCCTGTGACTATAAAGACCCTCACTAAAATTCTGACGACAGGTAAGTTGGGTGAGGGAATGGACTGTGGCAGAAAAGAGGACACACATTAGCTATCGGCTCCTTCCTGAATTGCCCTCACGGCAGTCCGAGTGGACCTGCCCTTGCTCCCAAAGAGAGAAAGTCGTGGATGGATGAAATAAATCTCCTTTTAATTTTCTTTTCATCGACTAATAAAAATAATTCCCCAGCACTAAACCCAAATTCCATAACGGGCCCGCAAGAACACGGAGAATTCATGAGACTCTGTCTCTGCAGGTCTCTGGCTAATCGAGTTATTATTAGCCTCGGGAGCGTGGAAACTGAACTGTCACTGCTGAAAGAGAAAATGTAAGCGACAGCTGTCCCTCTTCGGGTTTTGGCTGGCTTTCAGGCCAGGATCCCCAAGCTCCCGAGGCTACTGCTGCTCCCATTCCTGTGTGGGCGGCTGCCCGACTCTTCCCCCCTCCCCCAAGCCTTAGGACCAGGGGTCCTGGATCCTAGCTGGTCCGCCGGGACCACTTCTGCTGGGTTTTAGAAATCTGGGCTGAAAATACTATTTGCTGAAAATACTCTGAAGCCGCTAAAGCAAGTTATGTGTGTTGTGTTTGTGTGCGTGCGTACAAGATTTTGACAACAGCTGTTCCCCCGGGCTGTTTTGCACTGTTGAAATCTTGGCACTTAATACAAAATGTGAAGCTGTTTTTCCCCCTCCTAGGGTTCCGTTAAAATACACACGTTGACGTCTGCTTTGAGTTTTAAGTGTTCTCTCCATATTAATTGTGTACAATATGGATAGATCCAAGAAAATTAGTTGAAACCTGCACCCACCCAAAGACAGAGATGTGGGCAAGGATCAAGGACCTGGGTCTCAGGATACAGTGTCTACTATGTCTCCAGTGAGGTAGAAATAGTTATAGTGTACCATCTAAAGTTGAATCCGGAGAGAAACTAAAAGAGCAAACCAGAACTTTTCCCATGGCTGCCTTATGGGCTTCGCAGCGCTCGCAAACTCTCAGAAGCAAGTCTCAGTTCCACTGGGGTCTTTCTCCAGTGTCTTTGACTGAGCTCTTCCGAACCCAGGGACCCGCAGCCCTTCAGAGTGAGCGCCTCACAGTGCTGCTTGGTCTCTGCCACAAGAGAAGGGGATGGACGCAAGTAGGCCTTGAAATTGGCGATTAAACTGCAAGGCTCGGGCCAGGCCCCCAAATTGGTTCCGGAGAATTTAGGGAGGCTCAAGGCATTTAAGCCAAGAAAAAGGAACCCACGTCGGAGTGAAGCTAGGAGTCAGCAGGCAGGGCCTCCTCCACTCGCGGGGATACCGGTTGGTGTTCCTTCTCCACCCGCCTCCCGTCGTCCGATCCGACACACTCACCCGGGTGGGGCTCCAGGCCGTGTGTCGCCGGGTCGTCTGTGTCTCCGAGTGGGCCTGTGGGACTCAGCGCCTCCATGGACAGGTCCAGCCCCTTCTCCTCCCAGTCTCTCAGTTTCCGCTTTTTATTTGAGCCGATCAAGGCTTCAACGGAGAAGGCATGTGCTCGGGAGCTCAGGGCGACTGCAGATCTTCTCCTTTCACTCATTTTAGCCGCCCGCGCCCGGCTCTCCTCTAGCCCGCGCTACTGAGCTGGCAGCCCCGCGGCCGCACGCTCTGAGCGCCCGCCGACCCGGCCCTGGAGAGGCGGCGGCGCCGCGGCCGAAGCTGGGGCGGCGGCTCCGCGGGTGATCTGCGCCCTCCCTCCGTGTCCTCCCCCGCCCTCGACCGCCGGATCAGACCGGTGCCCCCAGCTGCCCCAGCCTCTAGGAACGAGCGCGGGGAACGCTGCCCGCCCGCTGCATGAGCGCTGAGTCCAGCTCCCCACCCACCCGGGCAGGCGCTCACAAACTCTGCTGACTGAACTTCATCTTTCCTTTTTTTTTTCTTTTCTTTTCTTTCTTTCTTTTCTTTTTTTTAAATTCACTCCCTCTCTCTCTCCTCCCTCTTCCTTTTTCTCCTCCCTCTCCCCCTTTTCCTCTCGGTCTTCCCGTTCGTCCCCGATCCAAACTTCTGGGAAACTTTTCCCCCCTGAATTCCTCCCTTCCCGAGGAACAGGGGGTAGGCAGTGAGCTCCTGTCCGAGGGGTGAGGGAGAAGGGAGGGGGAGCAGAAAAAGGCAGAGGGGAGGAAAGCCAGCCCCTAACCAATGGCAAGAAAGGAACAAGAGAAAGCCCAAGAGCTCGGGCCAATGGGGAGCAGGGAGAGACTGAGGCTCGGGCCAAGGCTGTGTGCTGGCCATCCCCAGGACGCTTCCCTGCCAACTTTAACCCCTGGATTCCCGGCGCCCACTTGTTTCTCTGGAGGAGGAGGGCAGTCCGGACAGCTCAAAGTCAAAATCTGATCTTTGCCCTTATAAATTCTACAAGTCCAAATACATATCCGTACATTTTCCTTCCAAACTCTCAGGATCTAATAGACCTGGCTCCCCTTACTCAATTCAGATGCAGGTCTGGAAAGTTGGTACTGTGACAAAATGCTAACCTGCCCCCCCTCCTCAAAAAAAAAAAAAAAGCAGAAATATTTCTGATTCTGTCACCCATGCCCCCAGAAGTTTTGCGATCTGCCCAAATTTCTCTACACGGGTTTCTACTCTGTTCTACTCTGTTCCAGATCAATGGTTTTCTAAGCAGGTATGGTTAAGGCAAAAAACGAAACAAACAAAAATGTCCTGCTGCCATCCGGTCTTATAACTGAACATTTCAATACTTCACTCTCCTTGTTCTACCTGGTGGAGGGAGGAGACAGACCCGCTGAGAGACCAGCATCGGCCGCTTAGCTTGCCGCGGGTTCTTAAGCTTACCCTGCTAGACTGGGCCCCTGCACCACACAAATAGTAACTTTTATTTCGCAGCAGTCTCTGAGCTGCGCTTCGCCTATTCCGGGCTCTTCTTCCAAAGAAGCCACAGCGGGTGCCCCGAAAAAGCCAGCTAAGACTTCTGGGTGCAAGGAAGGAACTTTCAATATTCCTTCAAATCCCCTCACCTCCAGAGCGTGGCTCTCATCTCTTACTAATTATCTCCTTTTGCTGCCGCCCCCCCCTTAAAGTTTTCAGTACAGTTCGTTCACCACAGATAACCTAGAAACTTAAAAACCAACGTTCCCCACCGTTTTCACTTCCGCCAGCCCACTGGGTTATTTACCCTGATTATGAATGGAAGAAGGCCTCAGAGTTCAGACTTATATGAAGGCCAGAGGGAGGAGGAGAGAGGGAGGAGAAGGGAGGAAAGGAGAGGGGAGGAGAGGCGAGGAGAGGAGAGGAGAGGAGAGGAAAGGAGGGGAGGGAGAGGAGGGGAGGAGAGGAGAGGAGAGAGGAGAGGAGAGAAGAGAAGAGAAGAGAGAAGAGAGAAGAGAGGAGAAGAGGAGAGGAGAGGAGAGGAGAGGAGAGGAGAGGAGAGAAGAGAAGAGAAGAGAAGAGAAGGAGAGAAGAGAAGAGAAGAGAAGAGAAGAGAAGAGAAGAGAAGAGAAGAGAAGAGAAGAGAAGAGAAGAGAAGAGAAGAGAAGAATCTCGTATTTCAGCACAGAGGCCTAAAACCTCATTTCCCCATTCCAAAGTCCCTGGTCAAATATTTCCCTCCGGAGGCTCTAAAGCTAGAAAAGGGGGAAAACTTAGCACCAACTGAGAGGCCCAGCAATAAGTCTAGCCAGGCACTAAGCAAGGTCTGAGCACGGAAATTTAGATGAAGGAGTATAGAGCCTCTGAGTAGCTACAAGGACGATGGGTGAGGTAAGAAGAGTAGGAAGGTTACACCACTTCTGAAAGGATACATTTCCTTGCCTGACCCAAGGACCAAGGCAATTTAGTTCCTGCCACTATCATTGAGAGCCCTCTGCTGCTGGAGGCAACAGTCATGCACTGAATGTCCACTGGCCTTTTGAGAAGTAGGATTGACGTTCACTTTTTAATTTCCCTCAAATCATGCTCCAGCCTGGACAAGACCATGCAGGTGGCACAGCAGATATAAAAAGCCCTTCCTCTCGATGGGTGTGTTGCCCTCAGTCCTAGGTTCCAGGGCATCCTGGGGTCTTCTATGACTTGAAAGTCCCCAGGCAGCAAGAATATGAATTTACCATGTCTGGAAAGCCAGGGGCATCTGTGGTTGTTCCTGTAGATCCTGGGAACGCGTGAGGGTCAAAGGGCCCTTACCAACCAGCATTTCGTGCAGGGACTGTGGCCGGAAGTGAAGGATACTGAGTTCCTACAAAACTATTGGAGACCAGACATATTTGGAGCCCTACAAATCACTTCCCCGTAGCTCTGGGCTTCTGGTCTCATAGGGATTCTCAGAACCCTATGACAAGGAGCCAGCAGCACACCAGGATGAGTAAGAAAGCTATGGGTCACCTTCTAGACTTTTCCAATTCTTTCCTCCATCCCATTGTGTTTTTGAAAGTCTCTTTGTTTCTATTCTCTGGAAGGCCTGATTTGGACTGAAAAATGGATATACCATATAGGGCAGATATGCTCTGTGAGCCCACATTAGTCCTACCCTGTCCCTCCCACTACCTTGGGCCAAAAAGAGGCCTTGGACTGGTGATCTGGCTCAGCCTTCAGGCTGCTCGCTGCCATCAGGCCCAAGACTTGTGTTTGGTCCCTGAATCCACAGGACAAACGAAGAGTACCAATTTCTGCAAAGTTCTCTGGTCTCCACATGTATGCCATGGCATGTGTATAGATGAGAAAAAGTGTGCATGAGTACTTCTTACACACACACACACACACACACACACACACACACAGACGTAAGGGAGAGAGCCCACATAAATATAATTTAAAACATTCAAAGAGCTCTTTTAATCATACAGCAACCCAAGCACAGGTCCGGCAGCATGAGCCCAGCCATGGGGCTGATCACAGACAAAATGCCCCAAAGAGAAAGAAGCAGCAACGGTGCCTTCAGGGTGAGCATCTACAGCCCCCTCCAGAGCTTGTGTCCAGCAGAGCCCTCTGCTCTGAAGTCACTGCGTGTCTTCTTCAAGTTTCACCCACCCTGTCCCATACTCACGCGTACTCTAGAGTCCCAAATTAAGCCACAAAAACCAACCCTGTGAAAGTGAAGACAAGACAAGCAGATTTGGAACCGATGAGAAAATGGAAGTTTCCCCAAAGTGTGAGGGGCTATAACTGTACCCCCCATAGGAGTTAATCTAACCCACCCCTCCAGGGGTGTGCACTTCTTAGTGTATAAATTTATGTCGGTGGGGGAGGTGTGAGGGAAATTAAACAATATAGTTTAGTATATTTGGCTTGGGTACACGGATTGTGGGTTAGCTGAAATGTAGACGTGGCTGTGTGCATGTTTTTTTCTTCAATTAATTACTCAGAGGGCTTCATAAATTATTCTGCTACCTTGGTTTCTTTCTCCTTTAGCTAGTAGGAAGAAGAGTGAGGCTTCCGGCTTGAGACTGATGTCTAGACAATCTCGGGGCTTCCCAGCTACAAGCTCCACCTTGTGACCTAAGCTGATTCTACAGGCTATGGTTCTGCCTCAGGTCTATTTCAGGCCTGAAACTGACAGACAAAACCTAGCCTAAGGAACTAGCCCAGCTCCTGCTTGAATGCAAGGAGGAAGGGAGCGCACTGAAGCTCTGGAAGGCCAGAGAAGATTCCCCGGGAGATGCTGAACACCAACAGGGACTTACGTGGAAATGAGATCTCGGTATAGCCTGTACAGTGGGACATCAGGGAAGAAAGGGGTAACACAAAGACTGCTCTCCTCAGACTGGCCCTGCCCAGCCGGCAACATTTCAAAGGTTAAAACAGATTTCCTAGCACCAAGACAAGAATAAAGAAAAAACAGGCATCCCAGAAATGGAGCCCCATCTGCATCCTCCGAGCACATTTCTTTCCCTCCTGCTACAGCACACTAAATACCACCTTAAATCGCTCTCTGCTAATGCCCCAGTGCGGAGGTGACCCACCAGCCGGCTTTGATTTCAGAGAATTTTGAGTAAGTAATTGAAAACAAAGTTAGGAATAACTGGCCAGCAGGACGAGTTAGGCTGCCCCTAAACACGTGGGAAGGACACTCTGTGCGGGCAAGGGGATGGTAATGAACTTGGCCATCAGGGGAGGTGTAAAATATTATGAGGCGACTATGGGGTGGGAAAAAATCATGGAGACTCCAAGGTGAGTGTGTGCCTGGCGATCAGGCCTACTTCGGACCCCAAACTGTGTGACCTTAGGCAAGTCGATTAACAGGCTAGAACCTCAGTTTCCCTTCTCCATACAGCGGCGATCTGAGAGATTTGCAGCTAAGAATAAGCACGTTATTTCGGGGGGGGGGGGCAGAAGACCAGCAGACTTAAGGGTTTATTCTGACTGTTATCAAATCGTCTGGGAAACTGGAGCCACTGTTTACCCCTTTCATTTCTGCTTTCAAACGAGCAGTCCGAAGTAAAAGAAGCACGGGATGGGACAGAGTGAGTGGCCTGAGCCCTAGGCTGCGGCGGGAGGAGGGAGGAAGAAGAGTAAATTAGGACAAGTCCTGCCCGAAGCGGCTTGGGCTTTCTTTTCTCCTGTAGTGCGCACCTCCAGTCGCCTGGGCTGGCTTTGGTCCCGGACCGCTGAGACACTGCCTTGAGTCCTTGGCTATCAAGCGCTCCCTTCCCGCCCCGCCCCCGCCCCAACACCGAGTTTTTAAAAATAAAAGTCAGTGGGAGCAAAAGGTCTTTAATGATGTTTTTTTGTTTTCGCGAAATAAAAATCGTCTATTTTTATTTTAACCCAGCAGCATGCCCACCTCTCGGTCCTTCCAGATGTTTGCAATAAAATCGCAGGTTTTGCCTTTGGGACTTGAAATAAAATTTAACGGCCTTCACCCCGTAATTATTCTCTTAGCTCGCCCTTCATAAATTTATCTGCTTTCTATCGGCGTTGGGGCAAGAGGCGAGCGAAAGGGGGGAAAGCCCCGATTTTATATTTGTGACTATAAAAAAGCGCCACCCGGTTTCCTCGCCTTCGGCCGCCGCCGCAGTGTGGCCGGGCAGGCCGGGCAGGCGGGCCGCAACATTGAACTATTGTTTCCCCGACTTAGGTCTGCTCAGGAGCTCGGCCCCTCCACAAAGGGGGCCTTGTGTGGCCCTGCCCGCTGTGGCCGCGCCCTAGAGGCGAGGAAATCCTGTTCCCTCAGGCTCAGCTCCTCTTTCCCTCCATGAGTGGAGCTACCCAGCGGCGGGGTTTACGCCTTCCTTGAGCTCCCCTTCGCAGGAAGCGGAACTTCCATCCCGAGCATTGCCCTTTAGTGAAAGGGAGGAACTTTCCTGAGGATTCCCAGGCAGGCTAGAGAACTTGTCTACGAGTTCTCACAAAGTCACGGTAGAGGTGAGCACTGAGGCCTCAGATTAGGGGCAGTGTATTTGAAGCTGGTGACTATCTCGCCCCACAAACACAGCATATATTCCTGTAATGAGCCATTCTAGACTTAAACATTGATGACACTTTGCTAGGATGCGCAGCATCACCCACGGCATGCTGGGAAACATCCTGACCTCACACTCCTCCGTCCCGAATTTATAGAGGATGCCTTTGGCATCTCTTTACCCAAACCTCAGCCAAGGCTCTCCCTGATCTAAAGCTTAATCTGTGTTGTTGTTTTGACCCTTTCTCCCTCTCCTACGTGGTTCACATTCAGGTTCAAATGGGAGGTGACAAACGGAAGACATGAACATTCTGATTCCAGGGTTCACTCCTTGTGAGAGTCACCAATTGCCTAGCTTTGGGCAAAGCCCCTAGAATCCAACCAAGGACTGGGAAACATAAACAGGAGAACGGGGAGGACCAGCTGAGAGCAGCAAAGCTTTGCTTGCCTTCAGTCACGTGGGGTGGGTGATCCCTTGAGCCAGCAGGCCCGGGGCCAGAAAAGCCAAATCCAGAAGTCAGACACATCTGAGGCAGAAAGTTCTCTAGGGCTTCTTTCTGGTCCCAGGACTCCCAGCGATTCTAAGTTTGCTTCCTAAAGGTACCTTCACCTTCTTGCTGATGGATTTGCAGGTGCTTAAACAGTTCCTTCATGTTCTTCCCTCCCTCAGTCCTCTTCACCCATCCTTCCTCCTTTCTTTAATTTCCTTCTTTTTTCATTTATATGAAGAGGGTGAGACATCTAAAGACTTACTAGATGAAAAGATAAAGAAGTGCCAGGCTCTGCTGGGTGCAATGGCACAGTCTTTTAAATCCCAGCACTTGGGAGGCAGAGGCAGGCAGATCTCTGTGAGTTCAAGGCCAGCCCAATCAACAAATCCAGTCCAAGACAGCCAGGGCTATTACACAGAGAAACCCTGTCTCAAAAACAAAACAAAACAAAACAAACAAAACGAAAACAGAAAAGGGTAGGAGGAGGAGTAGGAAGAAGAAGGAGATGGGGGAGGAAGAGGGTCCAGTCTCTGCACTCTCTCACCATAGAAAATTTGAGACATAACTATGGCACCCCAGGTTTCTCGGATGAGAGTGCAATGGTCAGAAATGAAGCAGCCCAGGGCACAGTGGTGCAGCTAGTGCATCTGTTATCGAAACCTGTTGGAGCTCAAGGATCAGCAGCTCAACGTGAACACACATTTGGATGCATTAACATGTTGATGTATTGGTGGACACACACCCCACACCCTGCACCCCACACTAAAAGTGCTTAGATTTTATTTGTCATCAATAAAACAACCTCCTCGGAGCAAAATGTTCTCGGTAGAGCTGTGGGAGTCTACTCCACCCACCAAAGCTGGCTGGTGGACTCTTGAGGTCCACCACTCTTGAGAACTCTCTGTCTTCCCCTGCCTTCAAAGAATGAGAGCTATTATTCAAGAGTGGATAAGAGTTCTCCATCGTAGACAACTGTGCAGCCGCTGGAGAGAGGCTGAGAGATCAGATCACCTTGCAGGTCAAGGTCAGTGAAACCAGCCCAGCTGGAGTTCTGCTTATATTGCTTCTGTAACCAAGTGGAGCTGCAGGACCTAGTTATGGTCTAAACGAAGTCTTAAACCCATGAGCTACTTCGTGGCCTCCAAACCAAACCAAAGAAGGTGGGAAGGAATTCACAGTTCTATACTTAGCATCCCGGATAATGCACACAGTGGGTAGATGACTAGTGCAAGAAGTCTGGTTGTCCAACCAGAAAAAAGAATGAGCCTTTACAACGGCTGGGATTTGCTTTTATAATCTGGTCAGCCTTTCAGAGTAGGCACACATATGTGGGTATCTGTGGAGAGGCACCAAGGCCACCACAGGCCCTCCTGCTGCTGAGAAAAGAGTAAGCTAAAACCATCCCTTGCCCAAGAGGCTTTGCTTTCCAGCCCGAATACCCAAGGCCTCCAGGAGTGAGGAAGGTTGTCTATCGCTAACCAGGTACTTTTTACTCAATTCATGTTCTTCCTAAGGTCTTCCTACAGACAACTGACTGGTCTAGACAGGTGAAGACCTTCTCCAAATGGAGCATGAATTGATGTTCCTAATTCTCAATGGTGTCTGCCATACCAATTGATTAGGGAGATTGATGGCTCTTGGAAGCACCATTGGTGACACAGTGTGGGCCAGAACCATATTGCTGTCTGTTGTTAGCACTCTCTCTTTCTTCCCTATTGGAAAGTTCAGACACAACCCAGATAACGAGAAAAGGCAAAGCTAAACGTAAAGCACAGGGACTTCCAGGACAAAAAGGCTAAGAAGTATGTATCTCCACAGCTTTCTTCTCTATCCACCCACTCTCATCTCTAGCTCTTCTTTCTGCACCACTTGTAAAGAACTAATGTTTATTGAGCCTTTTGGATCCTGGGCTAAGTGCTTCACACGGACCAGCTCACTCCACCCACTTTAACTTCTATAAGCCAAGAACTGGTATTACCAGCCACATTTCACACACGGGGAAACTGTGAGGTAAAAAGGACTTATGTAACTTGGCAAGGATCTCACAGCTTTTAGTGCAGGTAATCTCACTCCAGAGCCAGAATTCTTAACCCCATATGTGTACTGAAGTGGCTTGCATACCTAGGTTCTCCCTGGCTTCAAGAAACCCAAGCAAAGTGGCTGGAAATTGGGAGGCACCAATGGAACTGTCTTATACAGAATGAAGAATGCCTGCCCAGTTATAAATACACTCTGGAGCCTTTCCCAGTCTCAGCAGGGAATCTATTTTAACATGGAGCAAAGAGGCAGGAGCTCACTTAGCATCTTTTCCCAATGGGAGATGCAGTCAGGTGCTAGCCTGAGTGCGTTCACTGTGCAGGTACCAGTGGTTGCTTGCAGGAAGGTAAAGCAAAACACTCCTCTCAGGCTGGGCTCACCAAGTGAGATCAGGCTGCAAAGCTTGCTTTTGGCTTCTTGGGCTTCGGGCAACTTAGTAACTAGGGCCTGGGCTTGAGCAAACTTTCATTCCCATAGCAGTAACTCTTTAATGACCCAACCTCAAAGCCATCTATTCCCTGCTTTCCTTCTACCCATCGACCCTACTAATTAGCAACTTCGGGGAATTCTATATACACTTGCAGCTGAGACATGTGATTAAAAAGCAACAGTAACTCTTCCCAGGGTCTACCTCAGTTTGAAGAATATGTCTATCTCAGAAGTATGGAGGGCGGTACCCAATACCCAGCAGCCAGGCTACGTGGTCAGAGGGGGCTGCTTCTTGAAGACAGATCTGCTCATCTAGCCTGAGAGAGGAGCGATATTTGAAACTTATGGTCACCAGAGAGCTGCTACTGACCCTGGAGGTTCCTTCAGTGGTTCCTTTCTCCCTTGTTTCCTGATCCTGGCCCTGATACACACATATGGGGGTTGAATTGGAAAATGATACGTACACCATGAGAAACCATGCCTGCAATCTAGATCCACATAAAATTCAAATAAGAACAAGTCTTCTGGCCCTTCTAAGTATCAATCATTTATATTTGAGTATCCAAAGCCTCAGAAATCAAATTTGGTATCAGGTGGGGGGGGCAGAGAAAGAGAGAGAGAAAAGAAAAGAGAGAGAGAGAGAGAGAGAGAGAGAGAGAGAGAGAGAGAGAGAGAGAGAGGTGGAGGGGAGTGCGCAGAGGTTTGATGTTTGCCCAAGGGGCTCTGGTAAAGTCAGCTCATCCTGGGTAACCCATTTGGGCAGGAGCATCCTCAGGGATGCTGAAGTCTGTCCCTGGTCTCTGGACTGTGATACTTCAATAGGATTTCATTTGGCTACATTACTGCATCCAAGTAGAACCTACTCCTCCCTCCACCTCTAGCCTCCAGCAAGGGTGGGGAAACAGTGAGTGAAAAGAAGCGAGTCCCTGGAACAGCCTGGGCTCTGTCACAAACAACTTTGCCAACGGGATCCAGGAGGGGGGGGGAAGGACAGGATGCAAGAAAAGCACCCCACTTCCCCCTTCTCCCATTTTAGGTTTCTTGGTAGCATGCTAGCAATACTTGTTGGGCCACATTTTTTTTTCCTCCTCTTGATTTGCAAATCCTGGAGATTTCGCTGGAGAACCAATTTTGTTCAACGTGATTAAAACAACACGTCTTGTCAAGGAGAAGTAATGCTGTCCCAGGGTTGAGATTGGTGCTGACCATTCACCCTGTGGTATCCTTATCTGCCCCCATGGGAGGTCTCCTCACCTCTACAGATGTGCTGTTTCAGTTATCTCACCTCTGCACCTTACGGTCTGGAACTTATGTTTGCCCCCTTTCATCAAATTTGCCTGCATTTTAATGTGTCACTGAATCATGGCAAGTCCAACTCCCACATAATCCTGGGACAAGGAAAAGTGTGTCCTGGGAGGAAGCCCCTGGGCTCCAGAGGACACTAAATCCCCCCCACTTTGCTTTGCTGACCGTCCCCAGTGCCCCCTGTAAGTTGTCTGGGTACAACGGTATGAGTAAGCAGGACCATTAGTAGCCTCCTCAAAGGCAACGGGGATAAAGGTGAGCTTTGGACTTTTAGGACTGAGTGAGGCTTGAGAAAATTAAAAGCTAGGGGAACTTAATAGGAGAGCAAAGGGGAAAGAAGGAAAGGTAACAAAGTTAAAGAAAGACGAGCTAGGGCAGCTCAACATGAAATACATTATTTTCAACCTCTACCCGTTTTCCCAAGAAGCTTCGCATAATACAATTTTAGGGTGAATCTGTCCAGAGAGTGTAGGACTCCTGAAAGAGTCTGCGTGAAAAGCACCAAATGTCAGAATGTCAACTATAGCAAAGCCTGAATGAAGTGCACCACGGAGGGTCCCTAACCCTGAAAGACTGCTGCTCCAGTGAGTCAACTAAAGGACCGGTAGCGTGGACCTCTTGCTCTTCCTCCCCAAGCATTGACTACTGTATCCACGGAAAGGGACAGCTTCGCTGGGGAGGCCGAGGGTCCCTGGGAAATGGGAGCCAAGAAGCAGACCCTGGCAGGGGATGAGTTTTGCCACTTTGACCTTGTAGAAAAAGGAGAGACCCTGAGCTGCTCCTGGTTTGGTGAGATGTGTTGGAGGGAAGCCAGTAGTTGTTGTTTTATATGCCCGCCCCTCCCTATCTTTAATCCAATTTGGGGTTGGTGAGCAAAGTGTAGAGAGAACGCTTTCACATCAGCCCAACTTTTGGCAGCAAAGGAATTGGATGAGAACTGGCTGACACGGAGGCCCTCCATAACCCCTTGCCCTAGCCCTCCCCTCCGAGAAGAGAAAAGTGCTTTTATTTCTGGGCGGCTCCTCAGTTTCTAATTAACCTCGGGAACTGGAGCCCCAGCTTTAGCCCTTCCTCAAGTTCCTCGCCCCATCCCTCCACACCTTCTCCGAATTTTTCAGGGTCAAAGACAAATAAAGCCTGGAGGTGAATCACACCAACTGGTCTTCCTAAAGAGGAGATTAAAAAACCACCGGCGAGGAGAAATGAGCTCCAGGCAAACCGGGGTAAACTCAGGAGCCGGTGCCCTGAACCCTCACTCCCCGGCCTGGGCCTGAAAGCTGTCCTTAGTCCTGCACCCGCGGGATTGCATTATTTTTCCCTAGTCCAATCAGTTTTTAAATAGAAAAAAAAATTGAAGAAATATAAATTGCTTCTTTAAGGGATCAAAGTGTTTCTGGTACATAAGTGAGAGTAGCGGGGATGGGTGGGTGGGTGGTGGTCACGATTGCCCAACTTCAAAGTATTCTGTACATCGAGTTTGGGCCGTGGTATTCAAAGTCTCTCTTTCTTTCTGACTTCGTGGGCTGCACTGCAGAGAAGCTATTCATCGCGCTTGTTCTGAGCACGGGAAGAAAAGTCTTCCCCCAACTAATTTGCGCTTTCGCCTCTAGGCTCAGAGCCCCTGGGGCCCCTGCACTTCCCCAGAGGCTGAGGGTGCAGGGGGCGTGGTGTGGGAGAGGAAGGGGGGTGTCTGATCCCAGACTGTGGAAATAACCAAATATACCAATAAATAGTCGACCCCCACCCCCCACCTCCGAGGTCGCCACGCCCGGGCAGATTTAGCAGTGGGAGATCGTCAGCTTCCCGAGGCACAGCCAGCTAGCTCGCCCAAGGGACTGGGAGAAACAGGTTAGGATTCGCGCTATTCGGACCACCCGGGTCAGTTAGTTCCCCGCTGAGGCTAACAGGAGTCTCGCCGGTTGTTTTGTTTCCGTGTGACCCAGCAGTCTGAGGTACTGGCTGCGTGGAACTGATGGGCGAAGCCAGACTTCCCTGGGACCCTGGGGGCACTTTCTTCCATATCCCTCCCAACCCCCAATCCGCACGCCACGGACAGGGCTGGGCAAGGTAGAAGGGTTGCCCGTGCTGTGCCGTAAGCTCAGCCACTTCCCAGGACGATCAAGTTTAGGCGACAGAATAAGCTGGCCGCAAATCGAGCTGTGGATCCCGGAGAAGTTGCTCACCTCTCGATTTTTCCTAGGGAAAATTATCTGGGGTCCCGGCACAAAAGGCACAGAGGCGGGCTCTTTCTCGCGCACGCTTTCTGCAGACCTGCCTCGGAGCAAGACGCGCGCCAGGGCTGCTACAGCCCCCAAGCTCCTAGCAACGTTTGGGACCAAGCGGCAAAGCTAGACTTAGTTTCTGCTGGAGCGCTGCATCCTTTCCCAGAAAGATTCCGGGAGCGATCTCACCCCAGTGAGCTTGACCTGAATGCCTCCAGAGTGGGCCGCTTCTGATGTTTTAAATTTCAGGGGTTTGTTATGTTTTGTGGGTTTTTTTCCACCTCCTACTAAAATAGGGTCGATTGTAACAATCGAAAGTGCTCCTTATCTTCGTGCCAGGGATCCTACAACTCCTCAAACGCCCACTAGATCTTTCCTCAGACCAGAGAGATTTGTCATCCCTTCGGGTGGGAGGGAACAATATGCTATTTTTCTCGTTTCTCAATAAGAAAAACAAAATCTCTACAACTTTGTTAACTGGTCCTAAGTTTCTGATCTGCAAAGTTAGTACTTTCATCCGGGTCACCTAAATATTCTTGCCTTCCTACTCCAGTGGCGCATCCGCCCGCCGCTGTAATCCCTTCTCCCGCCCATCACTGGAGGTCATCCACCTCTGGCAGCCCAGCAGCTGGGCGCTGGCGGGTGAACACCACCCTCACCGTGCCGGGCATCTCACCTCAGCAGGCAGGTGCAGAGGTGGTGGGCCAGGCAGCCGCAGGTCCTCCGGCCGGCCGAGGGGCAGGAGTAGGCTGGGTGCCTGCCTCCTTCTGCTGCCCGGTGGCTGAGGGGGCGGGAGGGGGGGACTGGGCCGGAGAAACCGCCGTCAGCGGGTCCGGGCCCCGCCTCCTGAACGCTACGTCCAGGAAAACTCGGGAACTTTCCATTGTCTTTGGAGCCTCACTAAACAAATTGTCCCCACAGATAGAGGACTGGCTGCTGAGAAGAGATGGCGGAAGCAAGCCTTTTGCTCAATACTGCGAGGATTTTGATTGGAAGCCCGCTGATGTCCTGGCACACAGAATACAGCAGAAGCGCAATCTCAGTACCAACTGACACGAGGTCAGGAAGTTGGATCCACATCAAGGATGCCATGTCAAGGACTCAGGAGGAAGGATGAAGATGTCTGGACCAAAAAGTGCAAAAGGTCGTAGTCTGTGGCAGGCTCCCTACCCTAACTGTCTGCCAGGGAATACCTTTGGCCAGGCCCAAGCCCCAGGTTTCCCAGTCAGGTTCCAATTGTCACAGATGTTCACCCCTAAGCCAGCTACCACCATCCTAGGCGAATTCTTGGTCTGCACAACACACACACACACACACACACACACACACACACACACACACACACACAGACACACACGGTCTGTAAATCTGCATCCCAGTCTTCTTAGGACGGGACTTCCTACAAGTCCTTATCCTCAACCCACTCTGAGAGGTGAATTCGCTGAATCTGAAGCTCTAGTCTTATCACAGACCTCCGGTGAGATACCGGCCACCTTCCTCCTGGAACAAGTGAGAGTGCAGACAGGATTCTCTGGGGCTAACCTGACTGAGAGCACATTCCTCGTTCATAAATTGTGATGGGTAGGGCAGCCCATTGGTTCCCAGAACCTGTCAACTGCGGACCTGCGTGTCATTGAGACAGTATGGCCTGTGTGCATATCTACCTTTGAATCCTGCCACCTGCACACCGCGCAGACACAGACCCTTTCCTGTTTGCCGGTTCTGCTCCGTGATTAACGACTCCAGATAGTGTAAGGAATTCGACTTCTCAAGCTCAGCATTTTCAATTTCTTAATTTGTCCCCAGGTAACCGTTAGCAATCGGTGTGTGCGGAGTGGGGAGCTGTAGATCACATCGGGCGGGCCAGGTAGAGTGAGCAGCTGATTCAACACTGTTGAGTTGGGATTTAGTTTCGTTTTTTTAAAAGGCTGTTGTGAAAAGTAGCCCCCGGAGTACGTGAACATGGAGGCAGGCTACAGACTGCGGAGGTTCCTGCCCCCGTGCTAGAGCTTTGAGTTGTCACCACTCTCCCTTATTATAAATAGCCAAACAGGAACAGGTCCTGATACTCCTCTGGGCCTTCACCTCTAATGTGGGTGGGGCAGGTGCAGGAGGAAGCCCAGAGGCAGAGATTTCCAGCTTCTGGACTCATTAGGAGAGTTTCTACGGATGGAGCATGTTTCCAGAGGGGGTTCTGGAATACATTGTCCAAGTGAGCTGATGTTCACTTCAAGGCTTGGCAGTGACTGGTAATCCTTTAGGTTGGGAAGTGAGAGGCCTCTTCACCCTTCTGCCTCCCTTCCGCCCAACTAGGTCTTGACCACCCCTTCTCATTGGAGGAAGGCAAACAGTCCTTTGGAAGTTCTAGGGTCCTTGGTCTGGAGCATTCTAGACCGACCCACTGGCTACACCCTTTCTCTCGGCACTTCTAGCTTCAAAAAATACTTTTTTTTCTGAGTCCTGGCCCCATAAAGAAGGCTTCCATCCAAAATCATTGCATTTCCCAAATGCTAGGAAGGTAGGATGCTTGGAAAGGGAGGACAGAGAGAGGGCAGGCAGGTATAGCCTTTTGTTGTCTTCCTGGCCACAGTAGATGGATTCTGCTCCAAGGAGCAGACCCTGGCTTGTTTCTTCCTTCCCATTGCACCTTCCAGAAATAGTCTAGGAGAGATGGGGAGACCTTCTCTGGTCTTGCAGGGTTGCAGCAGGCCTGGCAGAGGACCAGAGGATAATCTTTCACCTTCCTGGAGGGTGGCGCACAAATAAGACCCTCCCCTCTGCTTCCCTGAGAACTTCAACCACAGCAAAGCTGCCTGGGGTCTGGAGGTCAGGAACAAATAAAGTCAACCTGCCCATCTGTAGGCTTGCAAAGCCCACACAGTATGTCTCCTACAGAGCTGTGTGCATTAGAATATGGGTGGGCGGGTACAGGATGAAATCAACTAAAGAGCCTTTGTAGAAACAGGGGTGAGAGAGAGAGAGAGAGAGAGAGAGAGAGAGAGAGAGACACCTGGGAGGAAAGACCTAAGTCATTTGGTTTTTCTGGCCAGTTGACAGGCTTTGGTAGGCATCTAGTGAGTCTAAACTGGTTGCAGAGACCTAAAGTTCCTTGCTGGTACATAAAAGAATGAAGAGAAAAAATAGTTTAAGAACAACAACAAACTCTGTGTATCTCTCTCTGTCTCTCCCCGTCTCTCCCTGTCTCTCTGTCTCTGTCTCTATCTCTGTCTCTCCCTGTCTCTCTGTCTCTCTCTGTCTCTGTCTCTGTCTTTCTCTCTCTCTCTCTCTCTCTCTCTCTCTCTCTCTCACACACACACACACACCACAAAAGCTTAGCTATAAAAGTGTTTTAGCCACAGTAGATGTGCATATAACTTCTTCTGTTCAGTAATTATTAAACTCTATCACTAAAAGGGCATTTTGCTACATTCTTCCTTACATATTTTTAGTGTATGGAGAGAGAGCACATTGCAAGCGGGCCTCTTGTGAGATTTTAAGACTCACAGCTCCAACTATCAGAATTATAGGGCTCAGATTTGAGGATATTCACACTTCGGATCATTATGAAAAATAGTAAGGAGACTGCTGACACCCTCGGAGTTCATGATTTTCCTCCTGGGTTGTGGAAATAGAAAAGAAACAGCTTTGTGTTCCAACTTCAGTTTCCCCCGTTGAGGTTAATGCCGAGAAGCCATTTAAATCGCTCTAAAGAAATGCCTTCCATTCCTAAAGGCTGATCTTCCAGGAGCATTCAAAGGAGCTTGGGAATAATAAACCTAGACATCAATGTTTTTTTTTCTCAATACATCTTACAGAAGGAAGGAAAGATTGACTTAGGGCTATTCCCACAATTAAGCACTTCACCAGCACCCAGGAACATTAACACACACAATTCTATTCACAGGGTATAGTCATCCTTAAAAAGGGGGCTAAACAAGCATTCCCCAAACTCAAAAACTCCAGAAATACACACAAAAGGTCACTTCGCTTTCAAAAAAGTTATTGGGGAAATAACCTTTGTTATTTTGTGGGTTTTATGTACATAATTTGAAGTACTTATATGTCACAAAATGGCTCAGTTTATGTAGCTTTACCTTACATACTTATTTTGTGGTGAAAATTTCCTAACAATTTTCAGGACTAAACCTACAATTGCTACACTGTATTCTAGATCTCCTGGATTTACTCCTTCTAGCTAAAGTTCTGTATTATTTGACCAAACACTAGGTTTTATTTCCCATTCTTTCAGGTCTTCCTTCTTGCTTTTTTAAGTTTTTATTTTCTTCTTATTTATTTTTGAGACCGGATCTTACATGAACTCTTCGACCTCCTGCTTCAGCCTCCAGAATGCTGGAATACTATGTCTGTGAGGGGAAAACACTAACCAACTTTTGCATGCCTTCTGTATTTATCTATTATATCACTATATAATCAGGGCAGCAGACACCGGCCTGGAAAAGCAAATGACCCCTTGTTTTATGGCTCCATGGAAAGCCTTAAAGGCTTTAGGGTAAGTATCTGCTAGTTCAAGCATGTTCCTAGGCTGTGACATTGAATTCTACTATCCTGGTCAAGCAAGAGGGTGACCAGTCACAACTACAGTGGAAAACATTGCCACTGGAAGAGTGGGACGTGGGTAGGGATGGGGCGGGCAAAGTGATGGTTTTGCCCAGATGCCTGTTTGGCTCAAACACGGTGAGTGGTAGTCTAGTATTAGATACAGTTCTCCAAAGGCGAAAGCTGCAGGGACTGTGCCATGCTAAATGGAGACTTTGCTGCCACAGATTCAGCGGACCTTCTAAATCACACACAACCCCCTCATGGTTCATTCAACCAAGGTATGTTTAGGAAAATATAGTCTGGAGAAAACCATTCTGCGCCCTCAAGCCGAAAGCAATCTCTTTCACCTTTTTGGTGAATCAAACAGCTTCGACTTTTTAAAGCCCAATTCTTACTTTCCCACTTAGTTTAGGACCATTTCTACCCTCAGAGGTGGGACAGGCTCATACCCTTTGCCGTGTCGGGTCATTAAAGTTATTCAACCAAGCACCTACCACTTAAGGGGAGCTCTAACTGGGAGTTTTCTTTCTTGGCAGGAGTTCGTGAGCAGGGCCAAGATACGGTAGGTGGGTAGTTCCAGAACGCTAGACCTAGGTAGGAAGCGGAGTCTAGACTCCTAATGCTTCGAGGTAGGAATCAGGAATGCCCTGGTGCCACCGCATCAGAACCCAGGATGCCTTGCACAGCCGGCAGCTCTGCTTTCACCGCTGGTCTCGCAGGAGAGCATAGCATTCGGTTCGCACGCAGTGAAGACTAGAGCAGAACAACACGAAGCTCTGGAGAGTCATTGTGATTCAGGCACAGACAGAAAGGAACTGCCTTCGTTCCAGGCGAGCAGCAGCTGCTCCGTGCTGCAGTGGGGAGTGAGAGAAGGGGAAGAAAAAGAAAATGTTGCGGGCCGAGTTTGTAGTCTGGCCCTGCCGAAGCTTGATCTAGCTTTGGGTGCGGCTGAGGTCCCAGGCTCCTTCGGTCCAAGGCACCCGGCGATTCTTCACGCTGCAGGGAAGGCAGGGGGCTTAAGGCCATTCCGGTGTGGACGTACTCTGCTTCTCCAAGAACACCTTCCCTGAGCTCCAGCTCCAGCCATTGTCTTGTTTAGCTGTTTGCAGATGAAGAGGGGATGAGTCTCTAGCATGCTTCTCAGTTTTCTGGAGGGGAAAACTGTCGCCTTGAAAGTTAACTATTTCTTTTTTATTACATTCCCCTCAGAATTTGCAAGACAATTGCCCTTTCCTTTCTAGAAGGGCCTAACCCTTACAGCACAAGGGTCTGAGTAAAGGTGAACTCATGCCATTTCTTTGGACTTCGTAGCTGTGATCTCTCTTGTCGCTGCGTGGACCTCTTTTGTGCGACGTGCTGGAGACGCGGAAGTGCTGAAGTCTGAGACCTGACCGCGGTCAGAGCTGAGTTCTCACCCCGACCTTTCCGAACTTTTGAGGGTGCATTTTATTTTGCCTGGTAGGTCTGTGGGAGAAGACGCGGGATGTGTTTCTTCCTCAGACACCAGCGCCGCGATAGACTCCACCACCGTTTTGGAAAGCGAGGTTAGCTGTTTGCTCTTAGGGCTCTCGACTTTTACTTTGCATTCTTTGCAACTTTTTACTTTGCTATTCTGAGACACCCCAACACTCAAGTCCACAAACAAGCAAATTCTTTCTGGTCTTGGCCCAGCGCTCCCAATTCTTGGATATGGGAGAGGCCACGTCTTGCTTCTTTTCGAAGGATTTTATTCTCCTGGTTCACGAGGATCCTAGACATTAACCCCTTTGACAAAATCGGGACGAAAGGAACGGATACTGTTGTGACTTGGACTGTTTTGAGGTGTGTGGTCTAAGATCAGTTCAGTTTCGTTCACCACAGCACTCCTACCGCCACTCGCCGCCAGGTCCTGCAACCAGGCGAGCCAGGCCTTGGGCATGCTGTTCAGCCTGCGGCAGGTCTGGAATGCCCGAGAGGTCAGGATGCTTGGGAAACCACTTCTGTGGCCGCTACTAGATTTTGAGGAGTTAGTAAGCAGTCCCCTAGGATCCACACTCTGCTCCCCTCTTCGCTCACCAGGTTCTACTAGTTCCCAAGGGTCATAGACTTGACTCTGTGTCGCGGGGGATGGGGGTGGGGGTGGGGGTGGGGGTAGGGGGCTGGCACGTGTGCATCGAGATGCAGGTACAACTGCGGTGTTCATGCTCTGTTGTCCCCACAGCCCCGGGCCTCCTCAGCTTCCAAGACCCAAAGGAAAGCTGCAGTGACTGTTCAGCGGTCCGAGAATTCTCGTGACATCACCTGGCCGACGGTGTAGCGTGCAAAGTTTATCCTAAGTTGCCTTCTACATTGCCCTCCCCCTCCCCCATCGCTTTCAGGTAATGAAAGCGATTACTAGGAGAAGAAATGTAGCAAAATCTAAGGTAGCAACCCAGGAAATTTAACAGTCACAAGACTGCCCCCAAGTGATTGTTTTCAGAATGGCAAAGCCGGCTACTTGGGGTTGGTCTTTGTAGCTAATCGCCTCTTAGCTGGACAATCATTGAATCCACACGTTTTCATTAGTTCCACAAGGAAGGAGGAACGGCTCCAAGAAACCCGCTGTTCGAAGACTCGGATAATTCGTCCAATTTGTCTTTCAGCCTTACTACTGTTAGCCTTTTAAACTGCACTTTCAACATCAAACTCCTCCCCGAGAGGCAGCATTCCTCCGCCCATCTACTTTCTCTCCTTCACCTTCTTCCCAGTTTCCTCTTTTCGAAACAATAGCACGGGCCGCTGGAGTCGGTCTGATGATATAACCCTTAAGGTATTCACAAGCAGACCCCGGGCCGAGTTATCAAAGGCCCGAGCTTTTTCTTCTGCTTTTTTAAAAAAGCTGTTTACTATTCAGGAAATTTGGTAATTATTTTTTTCTCTCTCCAAGTAGTGGCATTGCCCTCTTCCTTTTGATATTAGATCCTCCTCGGGCCCCTAGCTTCATGCTGTAGAAAGAGGAGAAAGATGAAGGGACCGGATTCATTTTCCTTTACGTCATTATGTCTGCTAAAGACCAGCTGAGGGCTTCTGAGGCACAGGAAGCCTGGAGCTGGGAAGAGTCTTCAGGCTCCCAGGGCAGAAGAGAGTAGCTAGAGAGTGGAGGTCTCGCTCATTTCTGTAAACTACAAGCTCAGGGCTTTTGTACCTCTCCCGACCACCTTCAGTGCTTTGATAATAGGATCGAAAAGACATCTCATGAAGGGAAAAGGAGTTCACAATTTTAAAAATGCTATCGTTTAGGATGCTCCACACAGAAACATAAGAGGAATTTTTTTTTTTATTCCGAGAGAGTGTGGGATGTGAACGTTTCTGATTAGTCTTGATATCTATTGTGTGGTTTCCCTGTGGCAGATACAGTGTACTCCTGGTCACAGGGAACACTCATTAAATATTTGCTTGAGGAATTTTTGGGAAGAGCAAGGCAAAGGAGCTCCCAAAGAATTGGACATTTAATTCAATTACGTTTTTTAAAAATTCCTTAACACACACACACACACACACACACACACACACACACACACACACGACAGGGTTTCCCTTTGTAGTCTTGGCTGGCTGGCCAGGAACTCAGAGAGATCGTCCTGCCTCTGTCTCCTGAGTGCTGGGATTAAAGGCATGACCTGTCACCACCACCTGATTCATTTCTTGGACTATTTTTGTTGTTGTTTATTTGTTTTTCAAGAGAGGGCTTCTTTTGGTAGCCCTAGCTGTCCTGGAATTGGCTCTGTAGACCAGGTTGACCTCAAACGCAAAGAGATCTGGCTGGATCTGCCTTCCTAGTGCTGGGATTGAAGGCGTGTGCTCCCACTGTCCAGCTTAGTATGTTCTTCAAAGCACGAGTATGTATGCTGGAAAGTGGGAAACTGACTTCCTTTAATGAGGTGATGTTTTTTCTCCCCCACTTGAGTCTCTTGTGAGACCAGAGACTCAATGGCCATACTCTTGTTATAAACAACATCTTTCATATTATCGGACAATTGGTCATGTTGGAAAAATCATAAAGGTAAGACTCAGCTTAAAATAGGATGTATTTTGGGGTAGTAGTGGTCCACACCTTTAATCTCAGCACTCAGGAGGCAGAGGCAGGAAGATCTCTGAGTTCAAGGCCAAGCTGGTTTACAGAGCAGGCTCCAGGTAGTCAGGGCTACTCAGAGAAACCCTGTCTCAGGGGTAGAGGGAAGGAGGGAGCATAGTAAGTGAAATTTAACATGCAGGCATCCTCTTGGGATATCTGCTACCCTGCAAGATGGTAATAGTGGCCCAGGGCTAAGGAAGTTTCAGTTGGATTCCCTCAATTTAATTACAGCTTTTCCTACCCGAATTCTCTTCAGAACCATTACACCTTCCTCCCGCCTTGCCACATTATGTAACTATAGAGAAGATGAAGCAAGGGTGGCTTCCACATCCCCCGATGGCCTCCCTACTCCTCTTCTGACCTCATCTCTCCTCACACTCCTTCTCTTCTGCACCCTCTCTCTTTGAAGGCCTTTGCATTTGTTCTTCCTCTGGCTGGCTGAGTTGTCTCCCAGATATCACAGAGCTCTCTTTGAACCATTAAGTCCTCCACATACATTTTAAAACATTACTTGCAAGCCTATCTTTATCATTTTCCCTTTTTAAAAATCAAAATAGATTTCCCCCCCATAATCCATTTTGATTATGGTTTTCCCTCCAACTTCTCCCAGACCTAGCCCCAACTCTCCACCTACCCAAATCCACACCACTTCTGTCTTTCTCAGAAAACAAACAGGCATCTAAAAATGAAAACACAGAAAAGAGCCAAAGAAACATAGATTTGCACCCGCAGCACAGAAATTCTATAAAACGCAAAAGTGCAAACCATAACACATAAGCAACGACCTGTGAGGTTAAAAAGAAAAAAGCATCACGAGTCAAAACAAAACAAAAACAAAAACCAACCGATCAAATACCCTAAAAAGCACTACCGAGTTCATGAGTTCATTTCGTGTTGCCCATCTACTGCTGGGTGTGATTTCTATAACGAGTGAGACTCCGGGGGAGAAAACTAATTTTTCTTTTGTGAGTGCTTGTCCGTCCATTGGAGACAGCTCCTCGGTTAGCGATTGGAGCTTGTGTTCATGTCCTCTCTCAGTGCTAGGACCCCATCTTGCTAGACCCGAGCAGGCTCTGTGCACGCTGCTATCACCTCTGAGAGTTGTATGTGTGACAGTCATGCTGTGTCTAAAAGGCCTAGTGTGCTCGGCGTCTCCCATCCCCTCTGACTCTTACAATTTTCCTATCTCCTCCTCTGCAGAGTGCCCTACACCCGAGGGAAGGGTTTGATGGAGACATTCCATCTAAGACTGAGTGTTCCAGGGTCTCGCACTCTCTGCACACTGTCCAGCCATGGGTCTTTGTATCTGTTTCCATCTCCTGCAGGAGGAAGCTGACAATGGCCGAGCAAGACGCCGATCGATGGCTCTAGGATAATATAGTTTGAGTCACTTTATTTGCAGCTTTATTTTATTTTATTTTATTTTATATTTTTCGAAAGCACCCTCTGTTAGTTTGCCAGGGCTACTGTAACAAGACAAAGGCTGGGTGATTTGGCTGACATTGGCTTATGACTGTGGATTCTAGAAGTTGCAGGTTAAGGTATGGGCAGGTCTGGCGTTCTCTAAGGATGCCTTCTGCCTTTGTTCTCATGTTCCGTTTTTCCATGTGCACACTCCTGGTGACTCTTTGGGCATTCTTTTTAAAAACTCTTCATATGAAGAAAGACACCAGTTGGGTTTTGTTGCAGTGCACATTAACAGACTCAGCTTTTAGGTTGTGTGTGTGTGTGTGTGTGTGTGTGTGTGTGTGTGTGTTATACATATATATACATATATATTATATATACACATATATATTATATATATATATTAGGTGTGTGAGTATTTTGCTTGCATTTATGTCTGTCTATACACCACCAGGTATATGCCCTGGTCCCCTTGTTTGCTGCCACGTAGGCTCTGGGAATCAAATCCAGGTCCCATAGTAGAGCAACCAGTGCTATTAATTGCTGACCCATCTCTCCAGCTCTAACACACCAGACTCGTTTTAAATGTAATTATCTCTTCAGAGAGTCATTCTCCTCCAGATAGTCTCAGTAAAAGGGTAAGATTTCTCTCCTTCTGTTCATTGCTGTACAGCCAGTGCCTAGAATAGTGCCTACCATACACAACAGGCACTGAATAAACGTCTGTAAAATGATGTAATGCATTTGCATACTTGTCTGCCCCCTGGAAACCATTGGAGTTGACAACATCTAACCTCTCTCCAGTCAGGGTTATTTTCAATCAATTAGCCTCACTTTTGCATCTATTCTATGTGCACTAGTGTTCCTCATGCTAGAATAGTCTAACAAACAAAAACAACAATAAGAAGACACTGATATTTTTGCAATGATTTATGCCAAAATGTACTTACAAATAAGTACATATAAAAGGGGGACAAAGAATAGTGAGGTGCAAACTTTAACTGCAATAAACAGGCTAGTTGGCAACATTGTAATCAGGGAATTATTATCTATAAGAAAGGGATAGTAATGCTAATGTATTGTATAAAACCAAATAAGCCAACCAAATATTGAGAAAACCAAATAACAGGAACATATTTGAAGAAAGACAGAGATCTCTGGAAGCCACACGAGGCCTCTTGTGGATGCTTTTTGAGGACCAGGAAGGAGTTAATCTGCCTGGTAGTGCCCAGGGACTGTTGGTCCTGGCCAGCAAATGGAAGCAGATCAGAGATGTATTTCTTGTAACATGAGTGCTTGCTGGGGTGGAACGGGAGGGCATGCTAGAGCCTTCTAGGGGAGCCCCTCTCTAGTCTGCCCACCACGCTCAACTCACTCTCCATAAAAATGCAATAAAAATCTCACTTGCCTCCACGCTGTGAAATACTTTTGACTCCAAATTATTTGGAATAGCTCTTGTAATTAACAATATTTTGGGGAAGAACTTAGAGGAGGTTCTTGAAAAGAGAAAGGAGAGAAAGGAGGGAAAACAGCACCATTTTACCAGAATGGATAGCAATTTAATGACATGGCAGAATTTTCAAAACATACAAGTCAGGGGATAAAGTGACATAAAGCACTAAATGGCAGGCATGTAGAGTAAGTTTGGAGTTGCTAATCGTGGACGGTAGAACCTAACGTATGTGTAGTTCAGAAGGACGCCGGCAATGTTATCTGCCACCTCATCGCAGCTGGATTCACAGAACATCCCATGCTTAGCTAGCTTTTGATGCAGGAAACACTCCTGCACTGGGCCATCTCTCCAGCTACTCTTCCACATGTTACTCTAGTCACACTGTAAAGATCCTGTGCTGAACACAGAAAGTAATTTTACTTTGTACAGTAATAGCAGCATTTTATCGTCTGTGAGTTTGTTGGTTTTTCTGTCACTGTAAGAAAATATAATTGATGTAATCAATATAATTAATATCCGATATAATCAATGAATAAAGAGAGAAGGCTGATTTTTGGCTCACAGCTTTGCAAATTTCAGCCCATGGTCAGCTGAACCCAACAGGGTTAGATCTACAGTCAGTCCATCATGGTAGAAATATGGAGAAAACCTGCTCACCTCATGGCTGGGACACAAAAGCAGAGAAAGAAGAAGAAACTGGGATTATAATGTCCCCTTCAAGAATATGCTCCCAATGACTAGAAGATCTCCATTCAAGTTCTACCTTTCATATATTTGTCCCAACAGTACCATGGGCTGGGACCAACCTAAGCTTTTGGGAGGTACAGATACCCAAACCAAAGCATAATTATACAATGCTTTCAATTATCTAGCTATGTCTTGTTAATAAGAATAATGACATGTTAACTTTATTCTAAAAACTCAACTCTTTTATGAATTGCATCTGCTATATACTGTCCATTAAATTCACCTTTGTATCTAAAATGTGAAGGAGTTTTTAGATGAAATATGCTAAGCGCAGGAGTCTTTACCTTACCAAGTCTGCTTACCAGTGCGTCACCTGTCCTGCACCCATCTAGTCTGCTCGCCAGTTCTGGGCACTGAGTGTCCAGGAACTTTCCCTCTGAGGTGCTCACGCCAGTCACTCTCAGAAATCATGTGAGCATTCCTAACTTGTGCTTAATACAGTTTTATGACTTTCTCACTCATAAATTTAATCCACGCTCAACTGTTTTTATTTCTAGACCGTATAACCCTTTACAGGCTAATAAGTACTGTAATTTTATTACCCACTGTGTAAATAACTCCCTATTCTTTCTTGTCTCTCTTGGCTTCAGGGACTCTTCATTAATTTCAGCATTGGGGATCGAGAGTCTGTTCACCTTATCTACAACTGTAACTGATTATTTCCCCTTTTATGATCTGCATACACTCAAATGACCCTAGGTTTTAAGATTTCTGTAATCACTTCTACAAACAAAAACAATTCAATATATATTTTTCTGAGTAAATCTGATTATTTAAAAAGGAAAAGACAGGAAATAACAGAGATCCAAGATAACAAGTATTTTTATGACTGATTAACTCTCACCAATGTAAACAGGTTGAAGACAGAGACTGGTTTTTATTAAAATTTTTAAGGCTTCACTCCTAGCACAGTGTCTCTTAAATGCCTATACATCCATTTCACCTCAAGCTGAAAAACTCGTAGCTAAGCTTCATTTCCAGGTTCTCAGTAGCTATGAGGTAGAGACTGGATTATGTATCTAACAAGTGCCCAGGAGACCTTAGTACATCTGGACGAGGGTTCATAGTTGCTAGACCTCTGCCTTAGCACACGGAGTGTAACCCGCACAAGGTTAAATAAAACAAGCTGTAGAGGAGCGATTGAGCAAGACACTAGTGTGGTTAGTGTCTAATATTCTGTAGCCCAGAGAGCCCAAGAGGAAGTGGCTTAAATGGAACAAAGGTTATTAATCATAAGTAGGTCAAGTGTGGTGGGTAACCCAGGCAACCAGGCAGCAGGTACCCAGGCTTCAGGGTCGACTCTTTCCATCTTCGCCTTCTGAGTGAGTCAGATGCGCTACTCCAGGAAGGGTGGAAAAGAAGAGCATTTTCCTTTAAAAGAGATAAGACTTGGAAGGTTGCGCACCACTTCTAATTCTCTTGGCTATTGGCTAGAACAAATTCATTGTGCTGGATAGCTTTATGTCACCTTGGCACAAGCTAAAGTCATTTGAGAGGAGGAGGGAACTTCAATTAAGAAAACACCTCCTGCAGAACTTGTGGGAGTGGCCAACCAATGACTGCTCTACGGTGAGGCCCACACCACAAAAGGGAGCCCAAGCCTGACACTGCTTGGATGAATGACCTGGAACCAAAACCTGGATATCCCAGAATCCTAGGAGAGAAAAATGATCAAGAAAGTGATTCCTAAAGATACCCTGAAGCAGCGATCACAGAGTCTGCAAAGGTATGTGCCGGGTCCTCTGTACACACATTATAGTTGTGTAGCTTGGTACTCTTATGTGACTCCTAAGAGAGGGGCTGGGGAGGCTTCCGACTCTTGTTCCTGCTCTTAGGACCCTTTTCCTCCAAATGAATTACCTTGTTCAGCCCTGATATGAGTATTTCTGCTTAGTCTTCTTGAAATCTGTTATGCTGTGTTCAGTTGACATCCCTGGGAGAACTGCTCTTTTCTGAAGGAAAACAGAGGAGGAGTGGATCTGGGAGAGAGGGGAGGAGGGAGAAAGTGGGAGGAGTGGAGGGAGAGGAAACTGCAGTCAGGATGTATTGAACTAGAGATGATTTTTTTTTAATGCCTCTATAAGATTGGGCTGTAGGCAAGCCTGCAGGGTATTTTCTTCATAAGTGATTGATGGGGGGAGGGTCTAGCCCATTGTGTGTGGGGCCATCCCTCGGCTGGAGGTCCTGGGTCCTATAAGCAGGCTGAGCAAGCCATTGAGCAGCAAAAGCTTTCTTCTTACACGTCTTTGTATAGGCTTCCAACATAAGGCATGGTCCAGATTAGAGATGGGTCTTTCTACCTCAAAGGATCTGGATTAAAGACATGTCTTCCCACCTCAAAGATCGGGGTTAGAAATAGATCTTCCCACTTAAAATTAAGTGCAAATCCCTCACAGGTGTGACCCTCCATTTTTGGGTTTTAGTTAATTCCAGATGTAGTCAAGTTGAGAACCAAGAGTAGCCAACCTACTTACCTTACTGCAAGTTGGAAGATGTAGGGCCTACCCGGGGCTAAGAGCTCTGCTGAAATTCAGGGATGGTTCTATTGCTAACAAGGAAGAGGGAGAAGTAAATCAGGAAGAAAGAAGTTATTCGAAATCTATGACAAAATCTATAAATAAAGCAGCGAAAACCTGAGCAGCAAATTCAGTAGTATGTGTGTGTGTGTGTGTGTGTGTGTGTGTGTGTGTGTGTGTGTGTGTGTACACATATGTATTGCTTTCTAAAAGGAGACAAAGGGGGCTGGAGAGATGGCTTATGGTGGCTCAGGGATTAAGAGCTCTGACTGCTCTTCCAGAGGTCCTGAGTTCAATTCCCAGCAACCACATGGTGGCTCACAACCATCTGTAATGGGATCTGATGCCCTCCTCTGGTGTGTCTGGAGACAGCTACAGTGTACTCATATAAATAAAATAAACAAATCTTTAAAAAAAGGAGACAGGAATGAACCATGCTTAACGTTGAGGTTGTTCACCCTCAGTGTGTCAAACATATCAGTCAATCTGAGAGTTTTTTCCTCAATAGAGGGATGTGGAACACCAGATGGTTGGATGAATATCCAATTGTAGACTATGCCAGACATGGCATGGAAGTCACGACAGTGGCTAGTACAGAAATAACCATAGGGCTAAGAGTGGGTGAGCCATATGGGGTTAGTTACTCTAGAATGGTGGGAGGACACAGTTTAGATATACCATGGCTGCACAGAGGCCATACTGACTTCAGTGGTGTCAGATATCAAGAAAGACAATGAAAGAGGGTAAAAAACCTATGGAAATCTCAGGAAAGAACTTCCCTTGGTGACAGGTGGCAATGTGTGAGTTATAAAGTGCTCAGCCAGAAGAACCGGTTGCTTGGCCATGGGGATATATTTGTTTGGTTTGCAGGTTAAAGAAAGCTGTAGAGAAGAGAAGTCAGGGGCAAATGTTCGTGACCATTCTGTACACGCGTTGAGACACACTTATCAGGGAACTGAGCTTGCAGCTGAAAAGGACTGAAGATGAACAAAGACCAGCAAGCAAACATGGCAGGCCGAATAAGGAAGGATCTGCCAAAGAGCCCGCAGCTTTCAGAAACTCATTATTTATTAATGTTTTTTCTCTGAGGAGTCAGAGAGGAAACCACCCTAAAACAACTCTGTTGTCTTCTAGGCTCATGAGTTCTTAGCTCCTCTTCCAGTTCAAACACTTTCTTCTGGAGTAGTGGTAGGAGGTGGACACTTCTTGCCCATGACTGTCTGATGGGAACACTTCTTTCCCCATGGCTAGCTCCCACAACCATGTGTAAATAACTCACCAAGTTTAACTTAAAAAAATTATCACATAACCTCCTCTTATGGGGAGTTCTTGAAAATCCAAGGAAGTCTCAGGACAATCCATTTATTTGAATTGACAATGGTCACGCAGGGCCTTCCTGTGGGACATGCTAGTGTGGTGAGACCGAGAAGTAAGAGCTAGCCCACACTTCTTCATTACGGTACCCATGTACATAAATCAGAATATGGCTTCCTTCCAAGGAAGAACTTGTATTTTTAAATATTACTCAAAAAAGGGAAATCTGTTAAATTGGAGTTCAAAATACAGTCATAAATTACATCATCTGCCATTCAGAAATACCTTTTGAAAATGATTAGTGTAGACCTGATTTATATGTGGGTCAGGGTGGGGAGGTTATAGGAAAGAGTGCATTCTACAGAGCCAACAGTTATATTAGATATTAAATGTTTTCACTTATGTGAAGACCCCCGAGTGTGTGACGTCTTGCACAGTTTGAGTATGTTTTGGTTCTGAAAATTCTGGTGGACTGTAATCCCAGTTGTGAGGTATTGAGAATATAGAAATACTGTTGAAAGGCTGCCTTAGCAGTTGAGAGACCTCGCTCTTTTAGAGCATCTGAGCTGGATTCTCAGCATCCATATAGTGGTTCACAACCATCTATTAACTCCAATTCCAGGGATCTGATGCCCTCTTCTGACCCCTGTCGTTGTCAAGCATGATACAGTGGATGGATGTAAACCACTCACACATAAAATAAAATGACTATATTTTTTAAACTGTCCTTTCTGCTATCCCTGATCTGTGGTATCCTTCTCCTGAATATCCATGTTAACTGCTCACCCAGCTTATCCAGCACTTGCTAGCTTGCATCTCTCTATGTCTTCTGCTAAATAAGTGTACTGCATCTGCTCTCACAAGGTAGACCGGTCATCACATGATCAGTGTTGAACTACATATCTGAGGGTACGTTTGTAATGCACTGAACCCCTGGTCTACTTCCTAGAGAAAGACACAATCTCCACACAGCCAACAGGACAGAATTGCTGAGAGTTAACATAGAAGCGCTTAAAATGATTGGCCTTGAAGCCTCCCGGGTGCGTGCCCCGGGTGCTGGAAAATCCTAATTGCTAATGATAGGCAGTCTGTTTTCAGATCCATCTCAGGGAGGAACTGACTCTTCCCGTGCAAAAAAATTTCAAAAGAGCCACCGAGTTGACAGAATGAAAAAAGAATGATCACAGGGGGATAACGCATAGTTAATGAGGACACAGAGACCTCATGTTAAAGAGACTGAAACTGCCACATGGCACAGTCTTTCCCGATAACTCACAACAGACACGGGCCACTTGACTGGAAACAAAAGCTAAGGACTGTGCTGTGTGCACAATCAGAGGTTTAGGGAATAACTATAGGAATACTGGAATAAGCAGAAAGACCAGGGGAAGCAGGAGTGGGCAGAGAGTGAGTGTAAGGATTGGGAGTCTAATGGAGCACAGAAGAGAAGATTGTGGACTAGCAGGGTCTGACCACTGCCTGGGGCTTGCTGGTCAATGCATACCTCGGGCTCCCAACGGGGAGAAACCTGAAGTTGAGCATAAGTACGTGGCTTTGGACACACTGCTTATTTAAAGTTTCTCACTTTGAAGACTAGAATTGAGAACTCCTATCTTACAGGGTTGATAGAAATATTAAATGCAATGTTGAATCAAAATACACTTAACTCACTCACAGTGTATGGTAATGCATAATGTATTATAACTTATTATGTAAGTGGTGTTTGGAAAACTATGTGGAGAAACTATAGTGTCTTCATGAGGACTCCTTCAGGAAATCCCATGCCATGTTCTTGACGTATTCCAAGCTCAAGAAAATTCTGTGTCTCACAGCAGCACTGTCCAACCAGCAGGTCCTTCATGGGCAGGTGCTCTATCTGCATTGTCTGTCACCACCCCCACCAGCCACGTGGTATTGTGTCTGACAGTGTTGTTTTCAGGACACAGCAGTCATGTATACCAGAACATTGTGCCTGTGGCTTAGTGAGACTGGATCCTGATTACATCCCTTAGAAGCTGGGTTGAAACCCTGCCTCTACCATTATTAGGAGCTGAACTATAGTGGCTACATTCAACCTCTGACAGACAGCTCACCATCGACCTTAGTCATATGAGGTTGAGAGCACAGTGCTGTCTAATTTATTGGCTGATAAGGATTAAGTGAGAGAATGTATATAAAGCCTAGTTCTCAATCCCAGTGGGTACCTGACTCACCTGGAAAGGTGCTGAAATGCAGGTTGCTGCCAGCGTTTGGATTCAGCAAGTCTGAGGTTGGGCAGAACATTGTGATCCCAATGGGCTCCTAACTGATGCTCAGTGACCTGGTCTGGGGACCTTCCCTGGGAAAATTCTGTGTTACATGTTGGATCATGAGTGTTTACCCTGGGTGGATGAGATTAAAGTCTTGGCGCCTGCCCAGCATGGCATAGCTAGGAAGTAACAGAAACACTGAGGTGTCCTAGTGGGACACACGATGGTCACTAAGGGGTATGTCCACAGAGGGGACACTGGTATCTGTCCTCTCATCTTCTCTTCTTGTTGGCTGGCCACCATGAAGTAAACAGTTTTGTCCTGTTTGGATGCACGGTCCTGAGGTAGGTAGAAAAGCAAATGGACCAACCAATCATGGACTTAACTCTCAAAACTGTATAAAAGTGAAAATAAATGGTTCCCTTTATATAATTTGTGTAAGTGATGGGTCCTAACATACACTCCCACCTTAAGGCATTTAGCACAGTACCCAATAGTCAGCGAGAACCCAACAGTGCTGGAGTTGTTTTGTGATAGCCACACCTGTGGTGTGTGCATCGGGAAGGGTTTCTTTGGGGGCTGGGGATCATGGTGGGGAACCACACAGAAGCCTCTAGCACATTTTCTGGCAATACTCTGATAACTGTGTATCATGGACTGAAAAGACAAACTTATGAAGATAAACCTCGTCATCGTGGAGAGGGTCTAGTTGGACCAGGTGAATCAAAGTGGGATACGCCAGGAGGCAGTTACAGAGCTGCCGGACAGATATTGCCATCTGAAATGTTTTTACATTTCCGTTCATATAATGCTAGTAGGAAATAACAATAAAAATTTCCTTTTGAAGCCAACCATGCTGGTCAGTTGTATTTCCAAATATATATATATTCATTCTTGGGCCAACATGGTGGTACAAGCCATTAATCTCAGCATTTAGAAGGCAGAGGCAGGAGGCTGTCGATTCAAAGCTAGCCTGGTAAACACAGTAGACCAGTACAGCCAGGGCTATGTAGAGACCCTGTATCAAGAAAAACAAATAGCTGGGCCTATAAATGATAATGGGAAGGCTGTATAGAGCCTTCGCTCTTTTATATTCTCAGGTGACAGGGTGTGAAACGCTTTCCTAATTTTACTTTTTTGGGGGGATGTCTGAGGGTATTTCTAGAAAAGATTGGAAACTGAGTCAGTAAATGAAGACTTACCCTTGTCAATGTAGGCAGGTACTAACCTGTAGATTGAGGGACTACTTCAAAAACTGTGGGGTAGGCCAATTTGTTCTTTCCTTGAGCTGACCCACCTTGGAACATCATAGTTTATGGTTCCTAGACTCTGGGACTTATCACAGGAGTCCCTGTGCAGTCTCTGTGTTCTGAACGCCTTGAACTGAGTGTGCACCATTGACTATTTAGCCTTTAACTCTGGACTGGATTACACTGCTATCCTGAGTCTCTAGACTGAAGACAGCATGCTACGTTTCCCTGAGTCTTTATAATAGTGTGACCCAATCCATATGGCAAATTATCATTAGGTTTTTTTTATTAAGTATGTGTGCGTATGTGCATGAGTACAGGTACATGCTAAAGCCAGCGATATCGGACCCCTTAGAGCTGGAGTTTACAGGTAGTTATGAGTTGCCCAACATACATGGTGGAAGTGCGAGGAACCAACTCCATGTCATTGGCAAGAAAGTGTATGCCATTGGCTACTGAGCCATTCTACAGCTCCCAGTACACTTTCTTCTGATTCTCTTTCTTTCTTTTTTTCCTTCCTTCTTTCCTTTCTTTTTAAGGATTTGCTTGTTTATTTATTTAATGTAGATTGAGTACACCGTCACTGTCTTCAGACACACCAGAAGAGGGCACAGATGGTTGTGAGCTACCATGTGGTTGCTAGGAATTGAACTCAGGACCTCTGGAAGAGCAGTCAGTGCTCTTAACCCCTGAGCCATCTCTCCAGACCCTTCTTTTCTGCTTCTATGTGTCCTACTGGGCTTGTTTCCCTGGGGAACTATAATACATTAAGCAAGAATCCTAATTATTATGGCAAATTTAGGTTTTATGCAGTAAGAGTCTTATATAACAGGATGTACTGACTGCTCCTTAGAGGTTATCCTGTTCTAATGCTTTCCCTCTCTCTCTTTCCTTTTCGTCTTTTGGAGATCTTTTCCTGTTGCCTTTAGTTCTTGCTAGACAGAAGTGTTGCTAGGGGGTAGAGATCACAGAGATAAACAGGCGATTGGCCTGGTAGATATAATTCCCACTATTTCTAATAGGTTTCCTTTAAAAGGAAATTGAGAAGGTGCTGGTGGGTTGCCTCAGCAGGCAGGGGTGCCTGCTGCTAAACCTGACAGCCTGAGTTTGAACCCTGTAACCCATATAGAGGAAGAAAGCCAGCTCCTGCACTGTCCTCTGACATCACACATGGTCTGTGGCATGCATGAGTGAACAGACACAAATGCAAACAAAGATAAAATGTAAGGAAAGTAAAAAAGATCTTTATAAGAAATACCCCCAGAGATGCCCTCGGACTACAGATAGCTCCCACTATGATACAAAAGATAAAACTTAAGGCCCAGCGAAATGGCTCAAGGGAAAGTATGGCTGATGCCAAGACTTATGACCTAAGTTTGATTCCCAGGACCTATGTGGTAGAAAGAAAGAACTGGATCCCACTAATCATCCTCCGACCTTGACAGGCACTCCTTGGCATGATCTTACTCACACAAACACACGCACTAATAAATAAATGAATTAAGAAAACAGTATGCAACCTCCCCAAAGTAAAATGCACCCTCTTCCTAAAGCAAGTTAGTGTTTTAATCTGGACTCTGGGATATAGTTCCTCCTAGTTCCAGTTATCCAAGTATTGTAAAACCAATCTTAAAATCCAAAAGTAAACATTTATTTATTCTGTGTGTGGGTAGGTGTGTGCATTTCATTGTGGTGTGTGTGTGTGTGTGTGTGTGTGTGTGTGTGTGTAAGTTACAGTACAACTTTGAGGAGTTGGTTCTCTCCTTTAATCATGTGGATCTCAGGGACTGAACTCACATAGTCAAGTTTGGTTGGCAGCAAGAGCCCTTCTCTGCTGAGCCATCTTGCTGACCCTGCAAAATCAATCTTGATATTAGGCCTTGGTGTGCAAGCCAGACCTGCCCCTCGGTTCCTACGTATTCCACAGAGGGAGCACTTGGTGAGACTAAGCTGAGATGTGTGTAAAAATAGAAGTGCTTATTAGGAACACAACCAGGAATGCAGGCCCTGGAGCTGAAGCAATGTTCTTCCATGATCACCTCCTGAATCGCTGAACAACAGACATTTGCTGAAATAAGTCAGTGTGTGATTCTTAGGAAACAAGTCATTCAAATACATAAGGACAAACATCATCACAGTGACACGTGAGCTGTGAAACTACCTCTCCTAATGAACTGCAAATAGCACTGGACTCGGATTATAGCTTGGGCCTGTACAGCGCAGATGAAGTGCACCTGATACAGTAAGTTCTACACAGCAAGCACGTTTCATGGCTCAGTCACTGTTCAAGTTTGCAGGAATACTTCAGACCAAAAAATGGGCCTCGTTTAACTTGAGCAGAAGAGCTGTGCCTGCCTCAGCTCTCAATTACAGCATTTGCTGATGGGACTGGAACATTGCTCAGTTGATGGCTTCATCAAATGCAACTGATCATCAAACTGAACTAAATATGGACAGGCTAAGCTCTGTGGGAGAAAAGCTGCCTTCATTGGTGTGCAGTGACTGGCTGACCTTCCTACAGAATCCCCACCAACTTCTTCACCTCCTCGAACACAGGAGAGGCTAATTCTTTGGCTTTTGCAGATCCCACAAGTAAAACCTTTCTTAAATGGTCCTTATCCATTTTCAGTTTCTCAATTTCACTTCTGATTGGAGCAAATTTCTCAATCACAGCGTCGGCCACTAGCAGCTTGTAGCGTGCAGTGTCCATGCCTGCGCTATTGCGCACCACCTCCTCCACCGAGAGGCCTGACACGGCCGCATGGATCGCCACCATGTTGGAGACACCAGGTCTGCTGTCCGGCTCGTAGGTGACTTCTGACGTGAAGTCCGTCACAGCCTTGCGGAATTTCCGTACGATCTCCTCTGGGCTGTCTGTTATTTGGACAGTGGCCAGTTTGTCAGGGTCCGATTTTGACATCTTGGCAGAAGGGTCACGAAGAGATTTCACTTTCTTCATGGATGCTAGTGAAAACAAGTCACGGAGAATGTTACCGTCTTGGCCTGGAAGGCGCCAACCCCACCAGAGATACTGATCGTACGATGGCAAGCTTTCATCTTGAAGAATTTGTGCAATTTACCAACTATGGAAGTAAAGACATCAGAAACAGGTCTTGTTTGTGCGACATCCATAGCATGCATTGGCAATGACACATCCAGTGTATAACTGACACAAATGAAACTATGCTGGCCATGCTGCTATGCTGTGCACACTTGAGGGTTCCACAGATGCAACCCAGGTCACAAGCCTTGCAAGGCAAGTGCCTTTATCCTCTGACCATCTCTTGGCTCTGTGCACACTGAATTTTTAAATTTTTTTTGTGTACACAAAGTATATGTGCAGCTATGCATGTGCCAGGCAAGTCTGTAGCCAGAGAACAACTTTAGGGAATTGGTTTTGAGGCGGGATATCTCTTGTTCTTCCTGCCACCATGCAGCTGGCCTGTCTCTACCTCCCACCTTGCTGTAGGGACTTTAACTGTCTGTGACAATCCTTCCATGTCTCTACACACACACACCTGTACATACACACACACACAGTGATAGAAACACACACACACACACACACACACACACACACGGAGTGGGTGTTGCTTCATAAACAAGTGTTCCTGATAACTGCTTAGTTTATGGCTATTAGAGATGAAACTGTGGCAGGTTAAACAGCAGGAGCTGGAACACTGATATTTTGCTTATTGCTGTGAAAGAGGCTGACTTCAATGCCCGGGACGCTCTAGCAGAGCTGAGGCTGGCATTTCAGATGCAGTGGGTGGACTCTCTGTCCCATCTCTCCTGTCTGCTTCAGACAACAGTGTGAGGGCCATCGGCTCGCTCACCGTGTGGATTACGCCGAGCGGCTCTCGCTCTCCCGACACTTGTCTCACTGTGAATGCTGAGAAGGGCGAGGTGCGTCAGTTTTGGGATCAGAAGAGCTGACAGGGCTCAGCTTTGTTACCAACTGGACACACAGCTCGGACACAGCCTTGCTGAGCCTTAGCTGGTGTGTAAAACTCTGTGCAATTTGCTCTATTAAACCAAATGTTATCTTACACATATAATCTATTGACATAATCTTAGAAATCATGATTTTTTAAAAGTTTCTCCCACATTTTCACAAATTTCAAAGATTTATTTATTTTAGGTATATGAGTGCTCTATCTACATGTATACCTACATGTGAGAAGAGGGCACCAGATCCCATTACAGATGGTTGTGAGCCACCATGTGGTTGATGGGGATTGAACTCAGGACCTCTGGAAGAGCAGCCAGTGCTCTTAACCGCTGAGCCATCTCTCCAGTCTTCACTTTTTAAAAAATGTTTTCTAGACTCCAATATCACCTTCTATCCCACACGACCCCAGACAATAAGGATTCCAGTTATGAACCCTGAAGGCTGTCAGTGAGACAAAGTCAGGGCCAGGGAAGTTGCCGGTCTGCAGTCTACTCTTCAATACGTGCCTAGACGTCATAATCGTCTGGCTGTCACTTACTGAGAATGGACCTGGGCAGTGGGAAGAGCTCGCCATACTTCTGGTTGAAACTCCGAGCTAGATCCTGAACCAGTTCCATGTGCTGGACTTGATCCTCCCCGACAGGAACGTGTGTGGACCTTTAATAGAACACAGACAGAAAAGTTCAGCGAGGCTCCTTAGCTGGAAGTGATATTGCAAGCAGCTGCATTTCCTGTGCCTACTTCACTGTTGGTGTTCAACAAATGTTCGCCAACTACAGAGAGAACACTGAAGCCCAGTCTTTATCTGTGTGTGCTGAAGGCACGTTTGTCTACTCTGGTTCTGTTTCTCCCATCGCAAAAGGGTAGAGCCATCAACACCAGCATGACGGGATCTTGCCGGGAGGGAGCCATGGCGTCTTCAATAGCACATGCTGTGTGCATAATTGTGTCTAAAAGCCACTCCTCATCCCTCACCCAGTCAGCAGATTACTCCAGCCTAGACCAGATGCCTTCACCTCGGAGCTGTGGCTCACACTTGAAAGACACCCTGCCCATTCTTCAAATTAGAGATGGCAGACAGCTCTTCTGGCCAGAGGTTCTCCTCCCCATCAAACGAGACATGATTCAAGACCTCTCTGCAATATGCATCTTCATTTTCAAGTATTTGTAATTGGAAGATGGTTAACATTGGGGAAACCAAATGAAAAGCTCACAGTACACTGCACTTGGGTCTTAAGACAACGTAGAGGGAAGAAAGCAGACTGCAGAGCTGTGAAGGGGACACTGCCGTTTGTCTAAGGCAGTCGTGTTCAGGTGTGCGTGTTTTTAGGATGCACAGATGTGAGGTGACTATGGAAACATTGATGAAGGCCCTGGGCTGAACCCCCGGGACTGAAAGATGGACAAAAATAATGATCATAATGATGAGAGAAATAAAGAAAATTAAGACCTACCCAAACCACCTTTTAAAATCATTAAATACCTGCTTTTAGAGGTGAGAGAAATGATTTGAGAAAAGGAACAAAGCAGACTTGAATTTTATCTAATTTTTTTTAAGAAATGAGGATGTGGAAAAAAACCCACTCAGAACGTAAGAGAATCCATTTATGATGATGTCACTCCCGCATATGCAGTTCAAATCATGGGATCCTGAGGAGGAATGTGGGTGCAGACAGGTGATTTCAAGGTTTTAGGTTCGATAGCACAAGTACAGCTCCTGACCAAGGAAGTTTAATTTGGATGAAGCAGTGCGCTACCATCTAGAGTTTCTCCCTCTTCCCAAGCCTTAGCGTACCATCCGGCTGGTTTCTAGGGTTACCAAGCCTTTCCTGAGGTAAGTGCTCAATGCACGGAAACAACTGATAGGACGAACACTCACTAACGTTTGATAAAATGAGGGACAGAACAGGTAAGAGAAAGGCATAGATGGCCTTATGGGAGGCACATTGATTTTTCTCAAACAACAGCGTCTTCGTTTAATAGCCAACTCACCCTGCAAAACAAAAATACCAATGTTCAACCCCTGACACGGTCAGACCCAGTGGCAATCCAGATTTGGGTATAAAACATGCATGAAAGTGATGGGTAGCCCCCACATATAAGCTGTTTTACAGGAAGTCTAGGAAGTCTGACAGAAGAAAACAGAACAGCAGTGAAAGGGTGAAGGTGTGGCTGAGGCTATGGACCTGGCCGTGCTTTCTCTTCTGACATCTGAGGTCAGCAGGGCTGTGCTGGGAAGCTGCAGAGGGCCCAGGAGGGCTAAGCCGCCAGCAGGCCAGTGGCTGCTCAGTGAGTAGTAGACTCATGGTTACTCTGAACCCTCTGATCTGGACAGGGCTGCTGGGCTCTTCTCTGGGGTATGCAAGCACATGGCCCGCTCTTGTCAATTTCTCTTTGACTGGTCTTTGCTACTCTTAGGTGGTAATTATAGTGAGACCCATATGCAGAGGTCACCTTGACTCCCCCAGACCAAATTAGCCAACAGAGCAGGTTAAAAAGCAATTACAGTAGCCCATCGGAAATCACAATGGACGGCAACTAACACAGAAAAAACAATTACCATAATCAATACACTTTAAGCACATCAAAATGAATATTTCCACATGTCAAAATGGTTCCAGATTCCCAAAGCCACCCGCTAAACAAAAAACACATTCAGTTTTCATAGTGACGCTGTGTGTGACTCGCTTTCTGTCGGATCCTTGACTCTTTTCTTACAAATCTGTGGGGTTTTGATTTTTTTATAAGAGGATTAAAACCATTTTAATTTTTTTCACCTGGGCCCGCGGCTCCACGTGGAGCCTGCATCTGCCTTTGGTTTGTTTGTTTCTGGCCCTTCCTCCTGCCGCTTTCACCTCCTGTAATTTATCTTGGCCTTTGCTTCCCATCGGCGGAGTTCACACTTTACTTTAGTCAGTCTGTCTTTGATTCCACTCACTTGTGGGGCTTATTCTCTTCACGTTCCCAGCCTCTCTCCCCCTAGTCTGCCTTTCACTTCAAATAATTTAGGGTTGCCCTTTCAAAATTTATATCCGACATAATGATATCCATATTAATACCCCCAACTCTTTCTCTCCTTCCCTTTTGTTCCCTCTCACCCTGGCTGCGCTTTCTCAGACACAACATAAAACAAAGTCTTTCATAATTTTGATTGTTATAACTTCTGTCACATAATAATGCCTCTGATCTTCTTCCTTGGTGACTGGGCGGTTTCTCCTCTGCTTCCAGGCTTACTGCCTGGTTTCCCTGGGCTCCATCCCACCCCTTTGGCAGTGTTAGTGTCCAGATGAGTGATCACTGTCTGCGTGGATACTGCTCTCCCTGACTTGCTTGGCTGTGCCTGTGAGTTTTCGGAACTGCTGCCTTTACTTAGCAGGCTGGGAAAGGGGCTTGGGGCTGTCACAAAGGGCTGGTTCTCCCTTACTGATCGCTTACTGGACATGACTCTCCCTTCTAGTAATTACTTATTAGGTACAGATACTCATTAGTTATGGAGTTAAACTGTGGCTTCTGACTAGTCCTCTCCTAGGGCTGCCCAGCTCATTGCAGGGCAACACCATAATGAATGTGTGTGGGATCTTCCTCCTACCCTCACCGTCATGCTACAGGCTGGTGAAACAGCCTCCAAACAGCAGGGCCCGGCTACTGCTCTCCTTTACGCCTTCCTCTGCATTAACTGGTGTTCAATTAGATGGCATCGATGACACCGACCTCACGCTGTCCTTGAAATACGCAGACAACTTGCTGCTCTCTCTTTGTGTGCATATTGGCTTGTCTGTTGACAGCCTCCATCCACTCTCCTCTCTAATTCCCAGTTTCTGGGGCCAGAACCTTAGCCTGCCTTGCAATGGAGTTTGTTTAATGTAGCCCTATGCTCTACAGATATCCCAGTAAGAAAGAGAAGGCGTGGCCGCAGAGGCCGTGTGGTAGAACTAAGCTGGGGCAGCAGCTTTCAGGGTCCTGTAGGACTCCAGGACAGGCTAGCTCCCCCAGATCAACGTTTTAAAACCTGCTCTACAAATGCTTGCTCCTTGTGGCAGCGCCTCCACCCTCAGACAACAGGGAGACTCTCCTGGAAGCTGAAACCACCAAACTCAAGTTCCGGGCCACTTAGCCTACTCTCTACATTGCTCCTTTTCTTCCTTTGCACTTTGTACTTTAAATGTCCCGCCAGAGACCATGTGCTAAAGGCTTGGTCCCAGTCTATGGTGTTACTGGGAGATGTGGAGCCACTTAAGAGCTGGGCCTGCTAGAAACAAATTAGGTGTGGCCCTGGAAGGGAATTTGGGGACCCTGACCTGCCTTCTCCCTACACCTCTTTTTGTTACCATGAAATAAAGTAGTGTTGTCCCACCATGTGTTTCTGCTATGACATCTTGTCTCACTCTACACTTGAAGCAATGGAGTCAACCAATCATGTGCTGAAACCCTGAAACCTACCGTGGAAAGAAATCTTTCCTCTGTCAAGTTGACTTACCTTAGGGATTTTGTCATAGCATAAGAGTTTTTAAAGGCTCACTGCCTCATTCTCCTACATCATCGAAGACTTTGTTTACACATGTTTACTTATTTATTGTGTGTGTGTGTGTGTGTGTGTGTGTGCATGTGGTCAGAAAACAACTTGTGGGAGTCAATGCTCTCCTTCCACGTGGGTTCTGAGGCTGTACTCAGGTTGGTAGGCTTGGAGGTAAGGGCCCTGCCCTGATGAGCAACCTTACCAGGCCCATTTCAACTTCTGATTTTTCCAGTCTCAGCCTTTTCTCCTGTTTGTCCGCTCAAATTCTTGAGAAACATTCATTAGGTGATCCCTCTGTCTATTTGTAGAACTTAGCAAATTACTCCCAAGAGTTAACTTCTCTTTCTTTTTAAAATTTAAATTTATTAGTATTATAACTTTTAATTAGATAACTAATTTAATTAATACTTGAATATTAATTATTAATATGCATTTTTGGTGGCACCTCACATATACTAGGGAAGTGCTCAGACACTACACTATCTCGCCCTGAAACCTAATTTCTTCATCTGGAAGTGGGAATATCACCACCTGTCCTACAGAGCATCATGAGAATTTGAATGTTATCTATCAGCTATTAGGATACTTGGAGAATGCCACTCGGCACTTGTCAGTCCTTCCTTCTATCCCCTTCAAGGGCATGCACAGCGGCACTGCCTAGTACTGCCGCATTACAGATACTTAAAAAAAGTGTTGAGTATGAGTACACCGTGTATCTGTGTATGTGTATATGTATATGTATATAGGAAGAGACAGAAAAAGAAAGAAAAGTAAATATTTACTTAATATAAGGCCAACCATTTATTTTTTTGAGAATCTCATAGCAGGTAGCATTATTTACATCATTTCTACTCTTCCTTCTCCCACCTCCAACTCTTCCCATGTTCACCCCAACTCTACCTTTTCTTCTATAATTATTGTTACATGACACAGACTCATAGATTCAGACACACAGACAAAGCAGACAGACAGGCAGACACACACATACACTCTGAGTGCATCTAGTGTTGCTCCTACATATGTGTTCAGGACTGAGCAGTGGGGGCTGATTGACTCTCAGGGGCTTACCCTGAAGCAGAGTGATTTTCCCTCCCTGAGCAGCAGTAACTGCCTATAGCACTTCATCTTGGGTTGAAGCCATGTGAGATTTCTCCCATCCATGCTGGGGTGTCATCTGGTGATGTCATTACGTGGGTCTTGTTTAGGTGACCATCTTGTTGAGATATCACAGGTCTAGCTTCCCTGTGGAGTCTAGAAGACATTATCTAGCAGCAGGCCTTCTGGTCCTCTGATGGACCACTCCTTAAAATCGGGCGTTCAGATAAGTAAGGAATATATCAATTAAAATTAAGGACTTTTGCAATTTTCAAGCTTTGTCTTTTTCACATATCTGCTATTACTGTTATTATTTTGCTGGTATAGATACTGAGCCTGGAGCTCCGTGTACACTAGATAAGCTCTCTACTCCTGAACTACATCACTTACCCTCCTATTGCTTTTATTTTGGGACAGGGTCTCACTAAGTTACTCAAGCTAGCCTTGAACTTATTCTGTGGCCCAGGCAAGTCTTGAACTTGTGACCTTCCTGCTCAACCTGGTAAACAGCCAATACTACAGTCCTGAACCTCTAGGCTTGGCTTAAATTTCTGTTGTTTATGTTCTCCAGATAAGATAATCTCAGCTTCCCATGCCTGGGTTCCTTAAACCGCTCCTGTGGAAACAATTACACATGTCTTTTATAAGCCATCTGAAGCTGCTTCTCTGTTCATTTCCTAGCGTGTTCCCTGGCTTACCACAGCACTCATTCTGATGTTGATTCTGACAGAAGCAAATACAAAATCGGTATCAGACTCGCATCGGTATCTTATGAAGAGGCCACATAGACCTTCAGGTGGCTAGCAACCACAGATGTTGTACCTGTCCTTCAATCTATCAACCTCCCTGTGTTTATAATATAAATATTCCTAGACATTTCATGACTTTCCCTAGATCCAGAAATGTGTGAAACAAAACAAATACAAATACAAAACCCCCAACTGCACAGATGGTCTAGTCCGAGACTAGACAGAAGGGCTGTTTCTTTTAGAAAAGGGACATGCAGGTGTCCACATCTGTAACCTAATCATGGCTTTAGATCTGGCAGAGAGTTTCTAGGCCAAGGAAGGAACTACCTTGCAGTAGTGATTGTCAGGTCTTAGAGAGAAGCATTTTAATCCGTTATCTGAACAAAGAGTCTCTACAAATCAGAACAGAACAGAAGAGCTTTACCACGAGCACCCAGCACCTTTCTGAAGCTCGGGAGAAGCACTGTTCTAACCACTGGTGAGACCTGTAAGGGTTAAGAGGGAACACTACAGAGTGGGGGAGAAAGGCCTACCCTGGAAACACTTAGGACGTTCATCAGTGAATCCTGCTGATGTTGGAGTAGCCTGAGACAGAGAGGAAGCCAGCGTGAAACTCTCGGGGATACCTGCCCCATCTGAACCATGGACGGTTTTGTGTTTGATACTAGGACATTTGCAACCCAAGACCTGACTCTAAACATGGTATGTAAAACATGCTTTGAGATCTTAAAAGTCTACTTCTCTCACGTCAGCCTTCTAACGGTGTTCTCCTGTATCTGAAAATCATAACTGCATAGCACTTCGTCGTGGGTTGAAGCCATGGATGATTTTCCCATTCATGTTGATATATCATCCCATGTTGTCATTATGTGGGTCTTGTTTAGATGACCATATTGCTTCAACCATGTGCTATCAGTCTTACGTAATTTGCTCAATAACTCTGAGAGGTGTTCCCTGTTTATCTAACTTGCAAATAAAATGACTGCTAAAAATAAAATGACATATGTTTATATATATGTATATATAAATATGTATATATATGTATATATGTTATCATTTTGCCAATTAGACTTTGGGAAATTGATAAAAATATATCTCAGTTGCTTCTTATCACGGTTTTAGCTTTTACAGCTTCAGTTACCTAGAGCCAACTGTGGTCTAAAAACTTACATGAAAAATCCCAGAAATAAGCAATGTTTTTTTTTTTTTTTTGGTTCTTTTTTTCGGAGCTGGGGACCAAACCCAGGGCCTTGCGCTTCCTAGGCAAGCGCTCTACCACTGAGCTAAATCCCCAACCCCAATAAGCAATGTTTTAATAAGCACACCACTGCTTTAATATGCCCATCGCAGTAAGCAGTGCACTGTCCTTCCCCTGCCTGTCATCAGCCATCAATCAGCACTTCCATGATGCATATGGACCTCGACAGGCACATGAGCTGTCACATCGGTGGCTGCAACCCCACAAGGACTTACTGACATCATACTGGTCCCAAAGCACATGCAGTGTTGCTGGCAATTCAGATATGCAGGAGGGAATCAATGAAAAGATGGGCGTTTCCAACTTAAGGAAAAGGAAGCAATTGTGTTTTACGACTGCTAAAATCTATATTAAGAACTAATCTAAGAAATCACAAAGAAGGAAAAATTAAGTTCGTGTTAATTCTACCGAACTAAGAAAGCATGATAAGCACTCACTCCCTCTACTGAAGTCCACGATGTCATCTGACAGCAAGAGAAGCAAGGCAGGCACTGCATAGAAAAATAAACTTGGTGCTGGGCCTGGGCACAGCCTCTAATTCCAGCTACCTGGCGGCTGAGGCAAGAGGAACATTTATTTGAAGGCTGTATGAATTCACACAGAGTGAATTCAAGGCCGGTATGAACAACTTAGCCAGACTCTGTTTTTGAAGCCAAAACTCAAAAAGGGACTGTTAATGTATCACAGTGGTGGGGTGCTTGCAGAGCAAGTGTGAGCTCTGAAATTCAATCCCCACTATAGAAAACAAAACAAAACAGATACATGTAGAGAGTGCCCACTCATGACTGCCACACCAGATGAGCATTGTACCTGTTCTTGCCTCCTGTCTTCCTTCCTCCTTGTCTCTCCCCTCCCTCCCCTCCCCTCCCCCCCTCCCTCCCTTCCTTTCCTTTCCCTTCCTTCCCTTCTCCTCTCCTCTTTGCTTCTTGGCCACAAGATGAACAGTTTGTGCTCACCCCTTCAGAGACGCAAAGTGACAAACCTTCCAGATCTTAGACTGAAGCCCTTTCTGACTCAGACCCTTGCTCCAAACCTTCCTAGCTAGCATGACCTTGGATCTGCTGCTCACCACCCTGAGGCCCAACCGTGTCTTCTAAGGAACAGGGTAACAGTGATACATTTTACAAGGCTGTTATCAGGTTAGCACACAGAGAAGACTTATTGAGGTCTCTAACACAGAGAAGGCACTCTGCACTAACTCTGAATGGCACTTGTGAGTCACTGAAAGACACATATTCAGTATGTTATGCCGGCTGGTATATCTGATCCTTTTTGTACTCCTCCTCCACAAATCAAACCTTCTCCTGAAGAGTTAAAAACACTCCCATGTGGCACATGCCTGCAATTCCAGCACTCAGGAGCCTGAAGATTACAAGTTCACAGGGAGACCCTGCCATGAGCAAACAAACAGACATTCACACATGGGGCTGGCACCCTCCTTACTTGTAGCACAGAATGTCTGCCGCCTGGAGTACAGGGTATGTGAGCAGGCCTACTGTCCCATCATGCTTCTGCCTCGCAGCCTTCGCCTGTGGAAACAAGGAGAGAAGAGAAAGACATCTGACTTCAACCTGATTATATTGCTCAATTACGAAACTTTTAAAGCAAGCAAAGTGCGCTCTGAGCCACCTGTAATAACATATATTTCGGTCCATTCAGCAGCTCTAACATCATCTGGCCGCTTATCGTGTTCATGTTCCTGGCTTCAGAAGTGAGAGGGAGGGATCTGTTTCCCCATCTCCATGGCATTTTATTTTATTTAGGGAGCCAGGGCCTCCTTTGTGCAAAGCCCACCCAAGCTCTACCACTGAGCTACACATGGCCCCTTGCCTCAGGGCAGATCCTATACAACCTCCATTTCTCATTCTTTTCATTAAGGACAACGGTGTTTTCTAGATTCCCAATCTGTTAAGTTCAGAAATTATTACAAAATTAAATTTTTCAAAAACACTTATTACAAAGTTATTGTGTACAAGATTAATTTAGAGAGGAAAAGTTTGGGAAAAGAAACATAACCTCACTTTTGAAAAGCTGCTACCAGGGTGGGCAAGGCAGTTCACTGGTTAAAGGTGCCTGACACAAAGCCCAAGGACCAGAGTGCAATCCCCAGGACCTGGAGTCTGGAGGCAGAGAACCGACTGCAGCAAGCTGTCCTTGCTCTCCACATGGCACCGCTCACCCGCCACCACCATCCACAGTAAATACAGGTGTTAAGAGAGAGATTAGAAAATGAAAGCTGTGCTACATTAATTAAAAAAATTATTCTTATATTTTTAATTTCATGTGCGTGGTGGTGTTTTGCCTGAATGTATGTCTGGGTGAGGGTGTCAGATGCCCTGAACTGGAGTTATAGGCAGTTGTGAGCTGCCATGTGGGTACTGGGAATTGAACCTGGGTCCTCATGAAGAGCAGCCAGTGTTCTTAACCACTGAGCCATCTCTCCAGCCCCAGTGTTGCATTAAATTCACAGGTAAATTCTATTTATTGGTTGACTGACTGACTGATTGATTGAGTGTGTGTGTGTGTGTGTGTGTGTGTGTGTTTAAATTCTATTTATTGGTTGACTGACTGACTGATTGATTGAGTGTGTGTGTGTGTGTGTGTGTGTGTGTGTGTGTGTGTTTGAACCTGTACAAGTGCATAGGTGAAGGCAGATCAAGCTTGCACGCAGAGGTCAGGGAAGAATTTCAGGAGTCAGTTCTCTCCTTCTATTGTGGGTTTTGGGAATTGAATACAGGTCCTCAGGCCAGTACTGAGTCATCCTGCTATCTAATTTATAAATTTATTATTTTTATTATCCTTATTATTACTTATGTGTGTGTGTGTGTCTTTGTGTGTGCAAGCCACATGTGTGTAGGTGCTAATGTAGGTCAGAAGAGGGTGTAGGGTCCCTGAAAGTTGGTTTTCCAGGCTGTTGTGAGCCACCCAACGTAGGTGCTGGAAGAGTAAGAAACGTTTATAACCCAGAGCAGCCATCTCTCCAGGCCTGGGTTTTTATGTCAGCGCTGGTCCCTGAACCTACAAAGGAAGTGAAGTAGAGAACCCTGGTACTTACAGAGTGCTGTTAGCCTGCTCTAGGTGCTTTCCCCATCCAGCCTGCAGAGAAGCCTGACCTCGGCACCCCTGACCTGCCTTCCCATCACTCCAGCTGTGCTTGCTGTCCCAATCAGAACTGCTCTTAGCATATCCTCCCAGAGCGAGGAAATTCACTTCATTACTAGGTTCAATCAGGAATTAGTGGTATAATGTTGTACTAAAACAATGAAGTCTCGTCGAAAATTAAAATGCTAGAAAACATTATAAGATGTTGACTTCAATTCCCAGCATGTGGTCAATCTGCAGCTTCACCAATAGTGTGCTATTTAATGTGGGGGTCTTTGAATATGTACAAGACAGCCATTTCTGCTGTGAGCCGCAGAATAGAAATGGAGTCAGGGAATACAGGATTAAGACAAAGTCCAGAGCTAGGGAAGAGACTCCACTGCCACACCTCCAAAACTGATGACCGGTGCCTCCTTTCGTGTCCTTAGCGTGAGAGAGGGGAAGTGGCTTGTCTCTAAGAACAACAATCCCGTTTAGTGAGAGACCTACCCTTCTTATCTCAAGTCCCAGCTGTTGGGGGTTGGGAGAGGGGCCACATACTCAGACCCAAGGATACGATCACTTCAGGGGGCTTCTTTCTGCAGTTTAGGGGATGACTTCTGAAGACCTAAAATATGCTCAAAAGAAGCTAAAGCTAAAATTATTGCTGACATAACTGGGACGACCTCTAGATACCCAACTGCAAAGGTAGACAGCCGGAAAGCACTATGAATTATCTAACTTAGCTTTCTTTGTAGAATTTCTTACAAGACAGCCTTTTTTCTCCCGCTGCCATAGGTTTGAGCTGTTGCCTGGGCTCAACTATGTTGTCTCTCATCCCCACAGGAAAAACATTCTTAATTCCAGGGGGAGGAAGGCAATATCGGGGGGGCGGTATCCCAGAGACTCTGATTGTAATTATAATGCAGTAGGTTCCACGTCATTACCAATCCTATCAAAGTACAGATAAACAAATAACAGAACGATTCTGAAGTCAGAAGGAGCCTGGTGGACCCTTCTATTTTCTGCCTGACACCGGCAGAGCTGTGAATGACGGGGCTCTAGCCAACAGTGGGCGGCGAACCAGGGTGGTGAATGAACTCGGACTCCCCGCACCTGGCACAGCACGGAAGGAACCTTCCTTCCTGTTAATTCTCATGCTCTGGCATTTACCTTCCACTGGTGTAAATGCTGTAGTCGAGGCAGTCTCACCATGCAGGTGAGGATCCAACTTAACTGAGTGTGTTCAGACACCTACAAAAGAAAGAGAGAAAGGTGGCCATTGTCTTTCTGCATATAAGCAGTACTAACTAGACAACAGGGACAGGCTGAAATAGTTGAAAATAACCGAAGTGAAGGTTATTAAAAGGGAACAGGTGAAGGGCTGGGCCATGATTCCTGGGGCACAGATAAGGATAACTAAGAAGAAGTTATTAAAAATCAAAACAAAACCCAACTAACACAAATAAGAGCTTACTGTTAAGTTCTTGGCACTCCAGTGAGGAGGGCCAGAGCTCTTTCAGTGTCTTCCATATGAATCCTGCTATATCCTAAAGCATCCTCCCCCTTGATTTTGTTTGTTTGTTTTTTAGGATGGTTTCTCTGTGCAGCCCTGGCTGTCCTGGAACTAGCTCTGTAGATCAGGCTGGCCTAGAACTCAGATCCGCCTCTGTCTCCCTAGCGCTGGAATTACAGGTGTGCACCACCACTGCCCAGTTCATCTATCCCCTTGAAATGCCAGGCTAATCAATAACTCTATCAGGTGTCCTGTCCTCTCCTCTGTCCTCTCCCCTCCCCCACATACATCTGAAGTCTTCTCTACTCTCAAATCCCCAACTGTACTCACAATACTTTTCACTTATATGGTAAAGCAAGGCACCCAGCTCCAATGGAAAGTCTGGGCCTCTTCAGATCTTCAGCGATGAGAACAGAGCTGATCACCTGCACCCCCTGTCCTTCCAGCTCCTCCTCTCTTTTCTCCACCTTTTTTTCTCTTGTTTTTCTGCTGCCTACCATTAATCATCATCATCAACAACAACAACAACAACAACAACAAAAAATACAAATTCTCTTCAACCTAGTTTTGTTTGAATCAAGTTTAATCAAGTAAGCAAAACCTGGCAAGGATTGGGATGATTCTTGGGCCCAGGCCATATTCTAACTGATGACCTAGATTGTGAGCCCTAAGCATCCCATTTCTGGGCCCTGGGGATTCTGAGTCTATTGATTGTGGCATTTTGTGTCCATATGATTCCCTTAAAAAGCAGAGACTCTTGCCAACTCTGCAAAGTGGCCCCAAATGTGTTCTCTGTGGGTTTTGCAAAGGGAACATAAAGGCCTGGGGATGAACCAGCCCAGGCCTGAATCACTAGCAAGGATTCACAAGCGCTCCAACATCTGGAGTAAGATAGTTTCTCTTTTTTTTCTTCTCAAGTTATATAGAAAGAAGAGTTGTTTTTTCACGTGCTTGACAAGGAATTGCTTTTAAAGTTTTGCAAGTCGCTGGATGGAGTCTGTCATCTTTCTTTTAAGTGGCCTTTGGGTTTCAGTGAAGGCAGTGGCAATGACAACATGTCCAGGAAAATTGCTAACTCCTGCTGTAAACAAGCAGCTATCCTGGCTTATCCGGCACAAACAGTAATCCAGAATGTAGCTGAGCGAATTAGAGTTGCTCCCAGTCACCAGAGCAAACACATTCCCATTCCAATGCAACTATCACACACTAGCTTTAGGCATGAAAAAGGTGAGCGGCTCCTTTTTCCTCTTTGATGAATGGAGGAAAGGCATGAAAACACAGCAAGTGACTGTGGACGTGTGGACAAAGCAAGACAGTTTTCCCTTCAGTGCCGGTCCAATACAGCCTTGGCAACACAACCAAAACCTCACAACTGTGTCCCCGTGAATGGAAGTACTTCGCTTAGAGTAGCTTTTTGTTTGGCCATATGGGATGAGAATTATTTAATATTCACCAGAGATTTTTATGTTCAAATTAGCATTAAATTAATTCAAATCAATTCTAGTAGAGAAAGAAGGTAAAAGATCAAAGCCAATTCACTTTTTGCCACTCATCTTCAATAATCACATGAGAAATAATAGAAATGGTTGTCATAGTCACAATGATCACATGGAAAGGCACAGAATTCTGTTTGCAGCAAATGCAAAAGAGATAAATACCTAGACATATTGTTTCCCTATATTGCAAAGCTACAAACAAAACAACTAACTATATGACCTGCAGCTATAGACACACAAAGGTACAGGACAGCAATTGGCCTATTAACCATCCACAAACAAGGCGGCAGCCATCAACAGAGCAAGACAAGCCTTCTTCAGTCACTGCAGTTTGCCAGTCTTGTTCAACCCTGTAAAACCCAGGCTGATGCACTGTATATAGAAGGTACTGTGAACTTCACCGGAAGCTGCGGAAGAAACGGACTTACAAACTAACCTGTGGGTGCAGACGGAAGCAATTTTATGTGAGTGACTGCAATGGAAGCTGAATTATAGAAAGTGAAGGGTAAGGCTACCAGGCAAGATGTGAAGACAGACAGGATGGCAGTGCGACTTAAGGCTTTGTCTTGAGAGCGTGTTTGAAGGTAGCACAGCTCAGGGGAGCACAGGTATTTTTATACCCTTGACAGAAGCATGGTCCTCTTCTAGGCGGGAGGCTGCCCTCTCAGACTGGGTGTAGGACTTGAGGGAGGGAGGAATGAGACCCCTGCCAAGCCAGTCAGATCACCTCATACCCAAGGGCTTCATCTTTTGGAGAAGGGGAGCTGGGTCTGAATCCTAGCTCTGCTCCTCAGCTACTCTGGGCATGCTACGTCACCTCCTAGTGGCCCACTCTCAGTAACTATGAAGTGAGGCTCCATAGAACAATAGCTAGCACAAAGTCAGTCATTACTGTTATAGATACTGAAACAATATGACTCCTTAGTGCATCCTGTCACCTCTGGGCCAAACCTCCCTCCGTCTTTGCTCTTGGAGTCTAGGAAGCTGGCCTTTTTATGTTTCTCACCTCGGTAGCCTTACATTGGCTCTTTTCTCTGATGGAAGTCTCCTCCCTTACTTCACCTTAAGTCTACTCAGCCTGTACCTCATAAGGCTTACTAGAGCTCACCAATAGAAACAGCCATCTGTTCCCTCACTCTCATTGCCGATTTTACTTGATTCTTTTTATGCCACTTATCGCCTAATATGATGGTCTGGATGAAAATGGCCTCCACAGGCTCATATGGATCGGGGAGGGGGGGGGATGTGTGTGGACCCTGCTGGAGGAAGTGTGTCAGTGGGGCTAGCTTTGAAGTTTCAGAAGACTCAAGTCATTCCCAGTGTGCTGTCAGCCTCCTGCTTGTGGATCAAGATGTGAGTTCTCACCATGCTGCACCACCATGGACTCTTAACTCTCTGAACCTGTAAACCCAATTGAACGCTTTCTTTTATAAGTTGCCTTGGATGTGGTATTTTGTCACAGCAATAAGAAGGTAACCAAGACACCTTCTAAGAGAATTTATTGTTTGCTTATATACTATTGTTGCTGTTTATTTTGCTAAACCAACGGAAATGATTTTTCATTGGAATTATTCAGTGGCACAGCATGAGCATTTAGGACACAATAAGTACTCATTATGTTTTTGCAAAATTTATGGGGAGGATTAAAGTCAAATAGAGAAATGACAAAATAAGTGTGGCAATACAATGACACATGTGGCCGTCACAGTTCATTTCAACTGTGAACTTGATTTGATTAGGCATTAATACTATTAGGTATAGTAACATTTGCTTACAAGCAGCTTTCCAATGATAAGTAATGGAGGAGGGAAGACTCACCTCTGAATGTGGGCAGCACCAGCCTAGGTCTAGGATCCCGACAATAAACATGGGAACAGTGGTGTACTGGCATCCCTGCTACGCTTCTGATCCACTGAGATGCACGCATGCAACCTCGCGGCCCCACGGTCACAGAAGAAAGCCACCCTGCCATCCTGCTATCCCTGCCATGATGCACTGTGCCCTCAAACTGTGAGCCATAATTAACCCACCCTCCCTCCCTACCTCCTTCCTTCTTTCCCTCCCTCCCCTCCTTCCTTTTCCCTCCCCCTTCCTCCTCCCTCCCTCCCTCCCCCTAAGTTGCTTCTTTTTCAAGCATTTGGTCACAGCAATGAGGAATGGACTGAGTAGTGGTGTAATGATCTGAATCATAAATACATATCATAGAAATATGCCGCTCTGCCAGGTGTGGTGGCCCATGCCTTTACTCCAAGTCCTTGGGAAGCAGAGACAGGTGGATCTCTGTGAGTTCCAGGCCAAAGAGTGCTACAGAGTGAGACCCTGTCACAAACAACTTCCCCCAACCCAAATCACTCCAGACCAAAACCAAACACAGTGTTCTGTGAAGAAACTGTGAAATATATTGTACCACAATATATTATGTTTGCAAAATGTTTGACAGTTACAAAACCAAACAGCATTATATATCCTCAATGAAGTGTAAAATATGTTTGTGGAAAAACAGTATCAATTATAAGCTACACTGATCATATGGGGTTTAAGATTGTGGCTGTCTAAAATGAAAGGAAATGAACTTGAGGAGGAGAGATAAAAGGGATATACAGGGAAGGATTTTAAAAAGTTCAACTTTATCTATGACTGTAAAAGTTTATGGGGCTGGAGAGATGAAGCACTGGCTGCTCTTCCAGAGGACCTGGGTTCAATTCCCAGGACCCACATGGCGACTAAAATCCATCTGTAATTCCAGTTCCAGGAAATTCTACATCTTCTGGCATAAGACATGCAAGTGGTGCACAGACATACATGCAGACTAAGCACACATACTCATAAAATTAAAAAGTTTACGGTGTGCATGTGTGTGTGGGGTGTGTGTACAAAACTTACATCCTAGGATTGATAAAAATTAACATATTATTGAGTATTCATACTAACTCAATCAAAACACATTTTCCCCAAAACTTTCAAGTAGGATTTACCTATTATGGACTCAGGAAACGGAGTGTAACGAAAAGCAAAGCACTGAAAACACTTAGACGGATACTTACCCAATAAAAATAAAGGTTTGGTTCTAGCCTTATAATTAGTTGGAGGTAAGATTATACACTCAAATATCCATAAACCACTGTCAGATTCTTTTAAAAAATTCATAAACTTTAAGGAGAAGTATCAAACACATTTTAAATTTTAAATAGCTATGTGTTTTACATTTGTGTATGAGTGAGTACATGTGTATGAGTGTGTATGAGGGCATGTGCGTGTGTGTGTATAAGTGTATAAGGGTGTGGGGTGTGTGTGTGTGTGTGTGTGTGTGTGTGTGTGTGTGTGTGTGTGTGTGTGTGTGTGTGTGTGTGTGTGTGTGTGTGTGTGTGTGTGTGTGTGTGTGTGTGTGTGTGTGTGTGTGTGTGTGTGTGTGTGTGGTGTGTGTGTGAGTGTGTGTGTATGAGGGCATGTGTGTGTGTGTATAAGTGTATAAGGGTGTGGTGTGTGTGTGTGGTGTGTGTGTGTTGGTGTGTGTGTGTATGTGTGGTGTGTGTGTGTGTGTGTGTGTGTGTGTGTGTGTGTGTGTGTGTGTGTGTGTGTGTGTGTGTGTGTGTGTGT